>NC_081375.1:41363827-41599626 GCF_030684315.1 Stegostoma tigrinum | reverse complement strand
AGACAGGAAGGGAGCAAGGACTAGTTACTCAACAATAGAAGTTGTAAGTGAAGTTCTCCGAGGATTAGTGCTGTACTACTGCTGTTCACAATTTATGTTAGTAGTTCAGAGGTTGAGACTAAGACACAACTTCTGAGTTGGTGGATGACACCAATGTTTCTTTTAACTGGTAAGTTGGAGGGGTATTGTCGAGACTGAAGCAAACGACAGCAAATTAACAGCTTAAAAAATTGAAGAACGGGCAAAATATTAGCAAGTGATGTTCAATACAGATTAATGAGGTTGTACATTTTAGTAAGAGGAATATGACGGTCACTTATTGCTCGTAAGGTACAAGTCTAGGTGTGGTAGAGGAAGAACGGAATCATGCACAATACAATCATCACTAAAAGGTGTGCCAGATTGATAAGGCCATAACTCCATGCATTCTCTCTGGAAGGCTATCATTGAAAAATAGGGGAGTTATCCAAATGTGATATGAACTGATTTGCATATATTTTTAATATCAATTGTTGTAAGTTTGAGTTTTTAAGATTCTGCATTAGTGGAAGACTTGATTTTTAATGTTTTGGCAAAGATCTCTAGCTTGGATTGTGGATGAAGTTGTTGACTTGCTCGCCGAGCTGGCTTGTTTTTGTTCAGATGTTTCATCGTTATATTACATCGGACAGATAGAAAAGAAACTAGCATCAGTATACGTGGGGCATCTGCTAGTAGCAAAATGGCACAACAAACTGTCCTTAATAGCAGTACATTCACACAATGAAGGCTGTCAATTTAACTAGGACAAAGTAACCATAGCAGCCCAAACCAAACATAGACACGCTCGGGAATTCATGGCAGCATTATTCTCTACCCATAATGCAATCAACAGTAATATAGAATTGGACCCAATATACAAACCCATATAGATCAAAATCAGAAATGACAGCACTCACCATAACAGACCGGACAGTATAAATTCCAAGCAGAGTAAAATAACATTGCCTCAATGGCGGCTCCACTGATGATATCACCTAGCATGGTAAAGAAACGTCTGAACAAAAAAAAGCCAGCTTGGCAAGCAAGTCAATAACCTCAAAGACTTGTTTTTTTTCCTCTATATGTCTGAGGGTAATAATTAATCAGTATTTCTGTGACCATGGTGATTTGTTTTAAAACAGTTTGGGTCCTAGCTTTCGAATTTGAATTTATCAGTATTGTGTAAGATTGAACAACTGAACAAGATAAACAAGCTTCAGTTTAGAAGTTAAACATAGTAACACCCAAAGATCTACTGATACTAGAAATCAGAAACTAAAATAGAAATTGCTGGATAAACTCAGCAGGTCTGGCAGCATCTGTGGAAAGCAGGCAGAGTTTATGTTTTGTGTCCAGAGACTCTTCTTCAGAACGCTGACCTTTTGATGAATTTGTCTAGCAATTTCTGTTTTCATTTTCTCCAGTTTAGAAGGTCTGGAGAGGTTTAATAAGTTTAAAGTAGAGAACCAGTTGCTTAGAGAGAAGGTTCTCGCTTAGTTTCACTCTGGATTTTGAGTGGCGCTGTGAATTCTTTGGATGAAGATGGATGGATTAATTAGTGCTACTGAGCAGAAAAGGCGAGAGTAAAACTTGATTATCTTAGAGTAAAGAATTGCTGATAGTTCCAGACCAGAAGTGTTTGAGTAAAGCCCTCAAATGGCTACTTCAGTACATTTAGGTTCAAGTGTATGAGGAGCTCCAGGAAGAAACTGTCTGCTGTTCCAGTTGTTGTAAGTGACTTAAGTCGGTGAGGTGTGAGAGACAGGGACTCGGATGTGAGTACTGTATGACTGGTATCTTTGGGTGCCATACCAGAGGTATGTTTTGTGTGTGATACAAGAAGTGAATATTTTGGGATTAATGGAATTGCACTTTTCACCATGTATTTAAGAATTTCTGAATTTGTATTGAAAGTGACAATTTATTTTGTTTTTTTTTGTTTATTTCTTTTGTTAATAAACTTTTGTTTTATTAAAAGCAAAATCTGCAGTATTGCTTATTCTTCAGTGACAGACCACTTTGTTAAAACCAAAATAAAACAAAAGATGATCTCTTAACCCTGGTTTAGATCTGGGATCTGACTTCCAATAGTGCAACTGGCTGGGATCATGACACCAAATCTTTATTGAACGTTGGTTAGACACCTATATGTATTCCGTGCGATTACGGTTGACACATTATGCAAAGTGAATAGAGACACTGAAGAAGGAAAAAAGAAGATTTAAAAGAATAATAGCAGAATTGCAAGGGTACACATCTGGGAAGAATTGACAGGCTTAACTGTTTTTACTCTTGAGAAAAGGCTAATAGAGATCTATCAGCAGTCTTTAAAACTACGAAAAGTATTGATTGCATGGATACAGAGGCAATATTTTCTCTTGTAGGGGCCAAAGGTGGCTCACTGGTTAGCACTGCTGCCTCACAGCACCAGGGACCTGGGTTCGATTCCAGCCTTGGGTGACTGTCTGTATGGAGTTTACATGTTTTGAGGAAAGGCTGGACAGGCTGGGCCTGTATCTTCTGTAATCAGTGATGACTGAATTGAATCATTTCAGATTCTGAGGGGGCTTGACTGGATAGATGATTCTGGGAGAATCTAGAACTATGGGTCATAGTTTAAAATTAACAGGGCACCTATTTAAAACAGGCATGAGGAGACCTGTTTTTCTTTTGAGAGTTGAGTATCTTTGGAATTCCCTTCCTCGAAAGGCAGTAGATGCAGAATCTTTAAATATTTTTAAAAGAGGTGCAGATAGATTCTTGATTACCAATGTAGGATGCTGCAGTGGTGAAGCCGGTGTGTTCTGTTCCTTGTTGCCATTGTGGCCACATCCTGGTGGGTCCAACAAAGTGGTGGTGTGCTTCCACATCTTTGGTGGTATAATGAGTCCGTCCTGGGATTCCAATGGCAGTAGCGTTGACGATGAGGTTGGTGTGATGCTTTTTATTGTTGGCTTTCTGCAGCGGTGGAGAATGTGGGTCCTGTCTTTTCCTCAAAGATTGACTTTTTCATAATTTTAAATTTTTTATATATGATTTCTGCTATTAATAAAAGTACCGTGTATGGTGAGTTAAACAGTTCACTTTTTTTTGTAAAAGTACAAGTGACAATAAATTACTGTTCTATTGGATGAAATCTTATTGGGGAGATGCAGGAATGTAGTGTTGAGGTTAAAATAGATCATCCATGATCTTATTGAATGGCAGAGGAGGCTTGAAGGACCAAATTGTTAATTTGTGTTGATATTTTCATATGGTAAGTTGATTGTCGTATGCAACTTTTGCTGAAAAGCCAACATACCGTTGAAACATTTTGTCTTGAAGGCCAGGAGCACGAACATGTTGTTCCCTTAGAAATTTGGCATTCTTGCATCTGTTCTAATGAGAAAAGGATGTAAAGCTTTTCCAGTCTATGTCTATTTTATCAGCAATGCTCAGGTATTAAGAATGTGGGACTGACTACTGAGAGTAGTGGAAACGAATGGTGTATGTGCATTGGAGAGGAAATCGGATAAAGATATGACAGGTGAAGGTAGAGGGTTCCTGCTGTTTGATTTAGATGAGAATGAAAGGGATAGGACAGAAGTGGGCCGTAAACACAAATATGGACTGCTGAACTGAATAGCTTGCTTTGGTGCTGTACATCTAATTTAAGCCAATGGAAGGAACTGGAACATCAGCATCTAGTTTTCGGGTTGAACATAGGTGTTCGGCACAGTGATGACCAAATTTATGTTTGGGCTGAATGTACAGGAGAATGCTTTATGACCAATTAATTCATGAAACTAAATATAATAATATACAATTAATTTGTTGTTTGACTTGGAGAGAATGTCTGAGATCCTGGAGGGAGACAAGGGAACACGTTTCAGCACATGTATGGGAAGTTACTGTGTGAAGGATAGTGCATGTTGGGTGGTGATCAGAAGTGTACATGATTGTGTCCTGGAGGGAATAGACAAGTCAGAATTCTGAAAGGAGAGAGGAGAAGCTGACATCTTTGTTGGTGACATTGTGCTGAAAATGCTGGTTAGTTGTCCTTTGCATTTAGAGACTACTGAGGTGGAAAGTGAAAATGCAAAACTCTACTGTGTTTCCGGGAGGGTGGGGAAGCAGTGAGAACAGAAGGACAAAGTAGAAAAGGTGCTTTTGTAAGCAAAACCTGTCTAATTTTCTTAGCTTATGCGCTGATTCATTTGTTCCCCTGTTTGCATGTAAGTGACATACTTACATAAGACATACCTTCAGGCTTTTGACATGCACTGATGGCGCTTCCTAAGCGTGTTGTGTAAATTGAAAATTTGAACTGACTGTTGTCACTTGTCTTGACAGCGACCTGTATGGGCACTTGGAAACAGTTGTAATCCACAGGGATCAAGAGAGAGCTATGTTTCATTTCAAGTTGTGATCTTTGACAGTCGTAATAGGGATATGGCTTTTTAGTTGCTGATGTGTGGCTGAAATTGACCTTGAATTTATAGAATTGTTAAGTGACTATTGGGTGTAATTATTGAAGTTGGCCTCAGTGTTAAATCTGCCTGCTGGATTTTTCTTTTGATATGCTGATTGTTGTTGCCTCGGGCTGTTTTAAAAAGGATGAAACTTCATTGCCTGCTGAGCAACTTTGGCTTCATTGTCAAACTGAACATGTTTGACAGCCTACTTTGGGTGTGCATTATTAGAAGGTAGTTAAGTACATTGCTGAACAATGCCTTAACACAGCCTCGCAAAGAAACAATGTAAACACTAAGCAGCAAATTCTGCTGAAATGGGTTAACAACAGAATGGGAATATTTTAGATTATTGTCATATTATTGACATGAAAAATCAGTTTTAAAATGTCTGTAGTGCAAATAGTAGTTTAACAAAAATACAAAGTTCAACTATTCCAAATGATCTAGGTTTGACTTCTATGCTGCCATTTTTGATACCACGATTAGGCAAGTGTAATGCAGGGACCAGTTTCAAAGACTGTGCAAAATATATTAGTAGCTGGATTTACTGTTTATTTGCTGACAGTTCATTACTTAAGGATTTTATTGTACACTTAAATTGTGATTTTGATGATGCTGTTTTGATTTGACAATATGCCAACACAAAGCTATTTGAGGCAACTGTGGTGTGATTCTAGCAAGTGGTTTGACTTTTTATGCAGTTGATTTGCTGATCTTATCTTTGGTTGTGAGGAGGCAGGGAATTTCTAATTACAGAGGAAGTAATAGCCTATGGTCTGAAGGGGGGAAAAATATTGAGGTCAGTTAAACTCAGACTAAAGTTGCATGATTCCCTCACAACATGGGTGGAGGCCTGGAATTCAGTCTGCATGTATTGCATGGCAAGAAAAACAGGGAGACAGAGTTGACACTAAAGTCAAAGATGTATCATTTTAGGTTAGAATCATGGCTGTTATCCAAACTGTAAGATCACATCCACATAGGACCATGTTCGAAGTAGCTTTACAGTGAAGTTATGAATTTCCTGTTGCATGTATTTTTCTGTTTAGTTTTCATATTGCATGATCATGAATGCCCAGTTAAATATTAAACAAGTTGAACCAAATTAATTTCTAGAGGCACTACATTGACTAAACTGAAGATCTGTAGTGTGTCGGGCTTGACTGGCTGTAGTCCACATGATGTAACTCAACCGGAGGCCTCTCGCCTGTATGGCACTAAAGTTGACAAACATGTATGGTTATGATAGAGATAATGGGAACTGCAGATGCTGGAGAATTCCAAGATAATAAAATGTGAGGCTGGATGAACACAGCAGGCCAAGCAGCATCTCAGGAGCACAAAAGCTGACGTTTCGGGCCTAGACCCTTCATCAGAGAGCTCTCTGATGAAGGGTCTAGGCCCGAAACGTCAGCTTTTGTGCTCCTGAGATGCTGCTTGGCCTGCTGTGTTCATCCAGCCTCACATTTTATTATGTATGTTTATGATGACAATGATATTAACATCCTGTGTTTGCGGGATACCAAAACTTGTCCATGGATGTGCTGCAACGAGTTAATTCACTCCTGTGTTCCAAACGCTGGAGTTTATGGGACTATAATTTAAACTATCACCTTTAATTCAAAGTAAGATGGAGACATTTATGGAAAGGGATAAGACCTCTGTCAAAATCTGCCTTTAGATAAACCTTAGTGCCGAGTGCTATGGGGACAGCAGCCCTAGTCAAAACTTAGTGAGAGTAACAAGCAAGTTTAAACATGTGGATATGAGGGAGGAAGAAACTGTGTACACACTGTCAGACTTTGAGTCCAACAGATTTGGAGAAGATCCACCATAGGTGTCTTGCTGAAGAAAAGCACTATTTTTGGATTCAACAAACAGAGTGCTGGTGAACATGGATTCTCAATTCGAAGAAAAAAAGCTTGTGGAGAGTTCAGGACCAAGGGGTTGCTAGAGGATCACAGAAAATTATGGTGAAACTCAGCAGATCTGGCGGCAACTGTTTCTCTCTCCAGAGATGCTGCCAACTTTGTGAGTTTCTCCAACATGTTCAATGTTCGTTTCAGATTCCATCCTCAATATTTTGCTTTTATTGTGAGATGATACTTTACTACAGTGAATCCACTTGGATTACGTTCAGAAAATTGAATGAATTGACTTTGTTTAAAATGATGAAAGATTCACTTTGGTGGAGCAAAGTTAAGCTATAACAGGAAGTAGGTGTAGGAACTTTGTACACATGTCTACATTTCTGTTGAGAGTATCATGTAATATTTAAGTATGACTTTGGATTTGCAGTTGTGTTTAGTTAGTAGGAATTATGTTTTCTGTAGTTTAGTCTAATAATTGCCTAAGTAACTTTGAGTATTCCTTTTCTGATGAAGGATCAAGGCCCGAAATGTCAGCTTTTGAGCTCCTAAGATGCTGCCTGGCCTGCTGTGTTCATCCAGCTCCACACTTTGTTATTTCAGATTCTCCAGCATCTGCAGTTCCCATTATCTCTGATCATAACTTTGAGCATGTGTTAGTTTTTGTTTGTCACAGTAAAAGCAAAATTTATTTCTCTGTTGTAAAGTTCTCAATCACCTGGCAATTGTGATACCTGAAACAAAGTACAAATAAGACAAGATGAGGCCTGTTGCAGGTTTATATTAATGGCTACTATGCTAGTTGCAGCTGAGATGCTTTTGACTTAATTGTGCTCATGCAACGTTTAAAAGAACTGTGGTGAGTTGCTGATGAAATGTGGAGGTTTATGCTGCAGAAAGAAAGAAAATTACATAGCCTTACGTGGGTGTGAAGCCAATAGTTATAGTGATGCCTGCTCTACAGCATGATGTGTAGAGGAGGAGGTAGACAGCAAATTCTTTGTAAGGAAGGAGGGAAAGGAGGCTGTCCTTAGAAGGCTGTACCCTGCAGGTCTTCTAGAAGTACCATTCAAATACTTGAAAGAACCAGAGCCAGCTCTCAGGAAACTTTGGTTCATAAAAGAGGGAGTTACAGAGTTGTTCCAACTCCTCGTTGATAACCTGTTGCCTCAAACTAGGATGAGGATAGCCCCTCAGTGATGTGAAACTCATTCTGACCTCAACGTGCCACATTTTCAGTACGCGAAATTAGGGGTGACAAAGGGAACTTTATTGTCATCTCCCTGAGAAGAGAAGACCAGTGTTTGCAAAGGCGATATGATCCCTTCACCATCAAATACAGGTAGAAAACCTTCTGTGTCAATAGGGAGTGATATCACAACCACAGGAGCTACCTTGCTATTGAAGTAAAATTGGTGACCAACCACAGGAGGAGGAGAAACAGAAGAAGACCACAAGAATCTCATGGAACTGGAAGGAGTAGGTAGAATCAAATTGTAAGGTTTTGCTTCTTTTACTAGAAATACCACCAAAACAGAACATATTCATTTCAGACTTCTTGTGAGAACATCCCCTTAACTAGCACCACTTGGTAGTACCTCAGTGTGGGTAGCTGCATTGTGGGCTGGCTGTCTGGGAGAGAGGCTGTAGCAAGGGAACTTATAGAGTGGTAGTGTTCATGTGTGAATGCTGTCATTCTGGTAATGCCAATACGGAAGTGTGCACTGTTTACACAGTGGAGAGGATGCCTTTCTGAAGAAGGTCTCGACCTGAAACATCAACTTTCCTGCTCCTCTGATCCTGCCTGGCCCGCTGTGGTCCTCCAGCTCCACACTGTGTTAACTCTGACTCTAACGTCTGCAATTTTGACTATCTTACCTCCAAACTGTGCAAGGTTTTCTCTGCCAGCACTTGAGCCAGATTACTGAATGACCCTATCCAGTGTTTGCAGGCTGTGTAGAAGGCCTGCCAATGCACTAAGCATCTTGATGTGCAACAGCAGCATTGTTTTCTTATAGTGTGATCCGGAAAGGTCCTCTTCTGAGTCTCCTGCAGTAGAACTCGTAAGTGAGGTTACTGTCTGGGGAGCTGTCTCACGAACAGATCCACGTCCCTGTCTTGTGTGTAACCCATTAGTGCCTGGCTGCGTCTAAATCCTGATGTAAGTCTAGCTTTAGATGTTCCCATTGCAGCAGTATATGAATTATTGCTGAGAGTTTTAGGTGAAATGATGGTACTGACAGGCCAAATAATCTCCTCCTATCATAATCATTCTATTGTATACGAGGTGAATAGAGAAGATCTACAGCAGCATATTATCATAATCCAGATTGGCTTCAGCAGCGCTGGGTGCAGTTGACCTTGTAGCATGGATGCCTGTCATGTTATGGATTATCTCCTATCAGGTGGCACGGTTGGGGTGAGACTGGTGGATCAGCCTCATCAGGCAGGGGTTGGGAAGAATAGGTTGTTCCATAGCTCTGTCTAGCTTGAATTGCTTTTACCCCTTGGTTCAAGTATGTACAATTGGAATCTAGAAATGACACAATTTTAAATCTTGGTTTCTCTCTGGTTGGGTGAACCAAATGAGTACACAAGGGCATTGACCCAATGGCCTGCAGTTTTATGTCCAATGCCTTCCAGATTTCATGAAGCACACCTGGTGGCACGTTTCATTCACTTTTTAGACAGCGTCGAATGAGAAATATAAAGCCAGTGGGCCAGTCATCTACTGGGTAGGGCATTTCATTTTGTCACTTCAGTATGAATACTGGATTTGCATAATGACACAAAGTACATTGTGCGTGCAGATTGAAGCAGTTTCATCATCCCTCAGGTTATTTGTGGTTAGAAGAAAACTGGGTGTGTGTTGAACTAAGAATTAAGACTAGAACAGAGATAACTGGCTAGAAGGCAAAATTGTATGTGCAGAATAAGGAAATTCACTATGTTGCTTTGAGCTATGTATCTTTCAATATTTAGAATACTAAGATCTACTTCCTTGGAAGATTTTACAGTTGCCATTTTGCAAAATCCTTTTTGGGCATATAATGAGGGTTCTAATTGACAATTTAGATATGACTAGTTGATTTTTAGTGTTCAAGCTAGATTATTTCCAAGTTGGCGTACACATTTTCTCAAGGACAGTTGGGAACAAGAATAAATGCTTCTCTAATATTAACTCTACTCTATTTTTTTGCTCCAAGTTGCAAAAGTACTGTAAGTGACATACACCAAAGCTGTATACATGAATGTTAATTTGGATGTCTAGAAAGCAATAAATCTCCATTCAACAGAAATTGCTGGAAAAGCTCAACAGGTCTGGCATCATCATGGATTGCCTCTTATGCTCGTTGTAGCTTTACTGCCTTACAAATTTGGCACCTTGCCACTGAAAAATATAATAACCAGATATGCAATGGATGTCAAAATAAATGACCTGCTGCAGCAAACCTGGGCCATTTTATGCGCACCTGCATTACAGTTGTCGTCTTAGTTACCTAGGCAGGAACTCTGAAAACCAGTTGTTTAGAAATGGGTGTTTCCTTGTAAGTTGAACTTTTGACATTCTCTTGTTGAAAATTCAACATTCTATACCTATGGGCCATACCCAAATATTTCTTTTTGGCTTTACACCCAGAAAAATAACCTGATATTTCATATTGCTTAATGGTAACTGATAGGCTTTCCAGAGAGTTGAAGAGAATTAGTGGTGCAATGGAAAGCTACATAAAGTGTTTCAGAAATATAGAAGGTAAATACCTATTGTACCTGTTGATGAACAAGTACTGCAGCCCTAATGACAAGTTGAAGCATGTTGCAGCATCACCAAAGGAGAGCTAATTCTTAAAACAGCAAGTTTCAATTGAAACCAAGTTTGATTTTGTAATGTAGCATTGAGGCAATCTTTGGGTGCAATGTTGAGAATCCACCTGGGGCACAGAAGAAATGCTTTTTTTATAGATACATTTCTTCAAATATTAAGCATCAGCAGGCTGGAAAGTGTAAGTTATGATGTGTTCGCTTGATAGTGGCTCTGCAAAGCAGTGGCACATTTCTTGAGCAGAGCCATTTATAGTTCCAACTAGTTAGAAAAGTAAACTAGACTATCAGAAGTTGAAAGAAAGTAAAGTAAAACAACTTGCATTTTTATAAAATTGAAATATTGCAGATGCTGCAAATTTGAAATAAAAACAATGTATTAAATTCTCAGCAGGACAGGTTGCGTTTTTGGAGACAATATGAATTAACAATCCAAATTTTAGAATCCTGCTGAATGTGAAAACACCATCATGGAATTTTCTTACCTCAGTATTTTGCCATTGTGGTAGTACGTTCCACTTCTGGGTCACTTTTGAGGAGATGCTAATCAAGGCTTTTGGCTACTTGCATGCAAATAATGTACAACTTGTTATATTGAGGGTAATGATCAGAGGCTGGAATTCTTGCCAGCAGCTTGGGGAATCAGCATTTCAGGACCAAATTGAGCACTACATTCAGAATGCCTTCATGTTTGCAGTGGCCAAAGGCTTCTGGATGGATTTCCCCTCCATCTTGTAGTCCAGCAGTTGAGGCTATTTCTTTTACTTTTAAAAGGTTTGCTTAAAATACTGAGAAGAGCATCTTCCACAATTCCGGCTGAGAACACCCCAGTTGTTGTTGTTCGTATGTGATGGTGCAAGAGACTGTAAATTTTTTTTATTTGGGTTTGGACTGAAAATGTTGAGCATGTAGGAAAACTGACAGCAGCTCAAGACTCCTCAGTAGTTAATAATGTCATTTAGGGTGGATAAATTCTGTAGACTGCCTTTAAACCAACCAACTAACCTACTGCTGAGTTCATGATTTTCTAACCAGTTTGGCAACCAAGCTGATGATAGGGTTTTAGAATTATTAACCAACTTTCTGTTCCTGATGCCAGAAAGGTTCTTTAAAATTAAACTGTTATTACAGGATTCATCCATAAAGCCTTGGGTCTCGAATTATCTTGGTAAATTCTGTTTTGATGGAAACATCAAAAATCACATAGTAAATTGCCGAGCCAGTGTGATTCTGTAGCAGTTTGTGCAGATAATTCAAAGAATAAGCAAGCTCTTGTCAATCTTGGTAACATGTAGAGTACTCTCAGTCATCCTTAACTCTGTAACAGTTTTCTAACCTCCATTCTGGACTCAATACTTCAGGCGTGATGTGTACTGGTCCTATACTTCAGATGCATCATGTTTCGTTCCATTTTTGTTATGCAGTAATGGTTAGTACTCTGGGCTTTAAATACAGAGGTGCTGAGCAGAAGGCTAAGTCTGATGTATGAAATGTTGAGGCTGACAAGTGAAGCTGTGCATGAGAAAGCTGAAAGCAGAACAAAATACCGGAGGGTGCAATTGTCCAGCAGATTGTCAGTTTGCAAGTGAGAGAGGCCAGGAAGTAGTATCTCCGTTCGGTGACGTGATGGGAAACAAAGAGGCTGCCAGACAATTGTCATATTAGTTAATTACATGGGATATTTTCCACAGAAGTAGCATTTGTCACAATCATACGTATGTTGTACTCTGCAATGCAAAAATGTTTTGTGATGTAAATATTAATAATAAAACCAGATAATGTTTGAAAGAACCATTGCTGTAGCAGCTTCTGTGGAGAGAGAAATAGTTGTTGTTTCAGTTGCTTGACGTTCCATGAGAACTGGAAAAAGATAGGGCTGTGGCAGGAGTGTATAGGACCAAAATCGGAAAGACTGCTGCTTTTGCACACTGCTGCTGAGCAAAACTGATCTCATCGAAAGTGTTTTGACACTTCGGTAGGCAGCAGCTCTGCATGCATTTACATTTAAATGGTATTGGTATCTGCGGCAGTTGTATGAAGTGCTGGACCTCAAGTGAATTTGGTCCATTTACAGTTATAGTCATAAAGTCATACAGCAAAGAAATGGGACGTTTTGGCCAACCATGTCTGTGCCGACAAACACCAAACTATGTTAGTCCCATTTACTGGTACTTGGTCCATAGCCCACTATGCCCTGGCATTTTAAGTGCTCGTTCAGATTTTGAACCACACCTTTCTATGGAGCATCATTGCTCCCCTCAAACTGCCCAGTGATAACAGTGACATTTCACATTTGTTGTCTTTTCAGCCTTAGGATGTTAAAGATTTTCTGATATTATTCAAAGTACAACAACAGTATTTTTTGATGTTTGACCTTGTATTGAGACGTTTTAATGGACATTGCCGCAGGAAATGGAATGTTTGTTGATTTAATTGAGCAGACACTGAGCAGTTTGATTCCACCAAGCAGTATGATTACTTTGACAGTGCCATCTTTGTTCCAGGCCTCTGCTGTCCCATCTCATTGTAGAGCAGCTGTTTCTGCACATGTGCAAATGCCACACCCTCTAGCAGTGGCATTAACAATAAAGAAAGCAAACAAAATGCTGGCCAATCTCAGCAGGTCTGGCAGCTTCCTTGGAAAGAGAAACAGAGTTAACATTTCAATTCCGCCATGAAGCTTCCTTGGACCTCTGTTTCTCCCTTGACAGATACTACCAGAGCTTCTGCATTTCTCTGACATTCTGTGTTTGTTTCAGATTTCCAGTATCTGCAGTATTTTGCTTTTATTGGAAACAATAAATATATCATGTTAGGAGGTCCTAAGGAGTGAATTGGCAAATTCACATGTTAAGTGATGAGAAGCTTGGGGCTGTGGTTATGAACTGAACTGAAATGTTCCACCAAGTGATCACCTAATCTGCCTTTTGTCTCTCCAGTGGAAATGTGATTGCTGTATTCTGTAACCTTGCTATATTTGTATCTCTGTCAGTTTAGTAAGTTAATGTTTTACCTAGGGGGGCATGTTTGGGGCCTTGAACAGTGAGAAGGGCGGCACGGTGGCTCAGTGGTTGGCACAGCTGCCTCACAGTGCCAGGGACCCGGGTTTGATTCCACCCACGGTTGACCACCAGTGTGGAATTTGCATATTCTTTCCGTGTTTGCGTCGGTTTCCTCCAGGTGCTCCAGTTTCCTCCCACAGTTCAAAGATATGCAGGCTAGGTGGATTGGCCATGCTAAATTGCCCATTGTATTTTGGGATGTTTAGATTAGGTTGGTTATAGGGGGAATGAGTCTGGGTGGGATGCTGTTAGGAGGGTTGGTGTGGACATGTTAGGCCAAAGGGCCTGTTTCCACACTAGGGATTCCAAGGGAAAAACTTCATTTGAGTAAGGAAAGAGAGAAGGCTGTATCTTCAAAAGCATAGTCCTCTAACCCACACGGTCTATTTCTACGTACTTCCAAAATCCTCTTCTAGGATGCCCTGGTAAATCCATCGTTTCGACTTGCTAATACAGAAAGAACTGATCTCTTCTTAATTCAGTTTTATTTTTGCCCCCCTGTTCATCTTTATCTGCCTACTTCTGCACAGTTTCCCAGTCCTGACGGTGTCCTTTTTGTCAAAACTGCACTCAAAAGCAGCACATGTTACGATGATTGAGACTGGACACCGTTGTGAGAATCAGTATTTATTAAACTTATGAGCTTAGCAACTCCTGCTGTTGAGTTCGGTTTTAATATCACATATGCCCAAGTAGATGGTGCTACATGAGTTCCTTGCTAGGCTATGTGCTCTCAGCATCTTTACTGGATTGTAAGACAAATGTGTCTTTGATGGAATGACAGCAAACCACCTGCACCTTGTATATTTCTGATATGTAGATGGAATGTTTGCTATATTTAAATCTGCTGCTGCTTAAAGGAACTTCCTTGCATATCTCAACAGGACCCATCCTGTGCTCAAATTCACAGTGAGATGGAGCTGTAAAATGAACTCCCTTTTTTCAATGTCCCAGTTGTTAAATTGGCCAAATGGCCTGCAATACCGTCTAATTCAAACCTATTTTCTATGGTCAGTATACACCTTGGAAATCTTACAGTTCCATGCAGAATAAAGTCGGCTGATCACCAACCTTGTAAATAGAACCTGAGCCATTTGTTTGTTTACCAACTTGTTGACGAAATCGGCCACATCAAAGCCATCCTGGCAGATGGTAGTTACCTAATCAGAGCATTTCTCACTGTATGTTGTGCAAACTCATGTCAAGTCCACAGACGGTTAGTGACTGTTGGTCTGAGAACATGACCAGTCTACCTCCAATCACTGTGGATGACCTATTTCAAAGTTTGAACAACAGATGGAGCTAACTGCTTCATGCTGCTAATATGCATTTGCAGTATGAGTGATGTTTGCCACCAGTGGGATAATCCCATCAAAACAACAAGATGTTCAGTGTATCGCACAAATGAGTAATGTGATGGTATGTGAATTTCAGGGCCAGTGCAAAGCAAGGTATGTAAGTCAGGTGCTCCAAAGACTAACAGATCACATCAAACGGTATATCCTTTTATTTGTTCACAACAAGCAAATCAGTGACCGAACATAGTCAGCCTGCATGTGCAAAGCACTCAACAGACTGTTTAACACCAGATGTAATTCTGCAACTGGACAAAATTTGCATGTACTGGAAGCTACTTTATTCACATACAGGCCCTGGTCTTTGCAGACAGAAAAGGCATGCACTTGCACTGGGTGGTTCGAGAAGGCAGTTCACCACCGCCATCTCAAGAGCAATTTGCGATTGGCAGTAAATGTTGGCCCAGCTAGCAAATCCCATGTCCCAAAAATGATTTAAAATAAAAGCTGCTCTTGCTTCAAGTCGACAAATAGGTGACAGTCATACGCTGGTTCATTTGTCAAGGCAAATTCCTGACTAGTCAGTGTCAACCTGCTTGGTTTAAAATTTAAATGAAACCGGTCAGTTAACTGTCAAACATAATAAATTGCTGCAGTCCGAGTCCAGTTGCCAAACGATGAATGCTGTGACGTCTTAGAGTATAGGGGATCCCTGATTTGCAAACATCCAACTTAGAAATGTGTATACTGAATGAATGCAATCTCATAGTAGAATGTAGTTTTAAAGATCTCAATGTAGAAACATTTCCTGTACTTATAAATAGCTCCTTTATATTGTCCTGCACTGTGTTCTGACTTACCTACAGATCAACTTACAAATGGACTTCAGATAGGAACCCATTCGCATCACAGGGTTTCTACTTGAATTGATGTTCCTGTAAATTGTCCACTAAATGTGTGCAAGATGGAAAGATGTGACAAAATGTCTTTTTTACAATGGTTCTTAGGTTCTATACTACCTAATGACTTAGTTTTCTAGATATTGAGCTGGGTCTGATAAATGGTAAATAACAATCATGCCACACAAAGGGGAGGGCAACGAACATCTCCGACTACAGAGAGTTGAACAGTCATGCATGGAATGTGGATATTGCTGGCTGGGCCTGCATTTATTACATGTCCCAGTTGTGCTTGAGAAGATACCTTCTTGAACTGCTGCAGCCCATTTGCTCTAGGTGGACCCCCAATGGCACTGGGAGGAAGTTCTGGGATTTTTAACCAAGTGGTGCTGAAAGAACAGTGATACATTGTAAAGTCAGGATGATATGTAGCTTGGAGGAGAAGTTGTGGGTAGTCTTGTTTCTGTGTATCTGCTGTCCTTGTCCTTCTGGATAGCAATAGTTGAGTTTTCAAGGGGCTGTCTAAGGAACCTTGGTGAATTTTTGCAGTGCATCTTTTAGATGATACGCAGTGCTGCTACTGAGCATCAATGATTGAGAGATTAAATGTTTGTTGATGTGTCGCCTATCAAGCAGGCCGTTTTGCCCTGGATGGTGTTGAAGAGAGGCAAGTGGTTACATAGGCATCTAGCTAGCTGAGCTAACTGATGCTTTTTGTTTCACCATTTGTCCCATTATCATTTCTTTCTGCCTAGCACCATTAATTCTGTTTTGTAATTTTAATTTTCATCCAGTCATACCCACTTTATTTGCTCTGTCCTAACTGAAGCCCATTCCCTGTTCCCTGTCTCTGTTTGCATAGCACCTGTTTTAAATGTGCCTTTTCCAGTTTTGATGAAAGGTTCTTCAAGCTGAAAAGTTGATTCTCTTTCTTCACAGGCGCTGGTAACAGCTGAATATTCCCAGCATTTTTTATTTCAGATTTACAGCATTTAACTTTTGTTTTGCAAGTTGGAAGTTAGTGTACTTTGGAACGATAATTTGAAATTTTTATCAGTGGTGTGAGTCACTTTTGAGGTCAGGATCTGTGTGTTAACATTCTTATAGATCATGTACAGAAGTTAACAGAAAGATTCTTGGCAATGTGGAGGAGCAGAGGGATCTTCAGGTCCATGTTCACATTATTCTGAAAGCTGCCACCCAGGTGGACAGAGTTGTTAAGAAGGCATATGGTGTGTTAGCTTTCATTAATAGAGGGATTGAGTTCAAGAGCCGTGAAGTTATGCTCCAGCTATACAAAAGCCTGGTTTGGCCACGTCTGGAGTATTACGGCCTCATTACAGGAAAGCTGTGGAAGCATTGGAAAAGGTGCAGAGGAGATTTACTAGGATGTTGCCCGGAATGACGGGAAGGTCTTACGAGGAAAGGTTGAGAGAGCTAGGGCTTTTCTCTTTAGAACGACGAAGGATGAGAGGTGACTTGACAGAGGTGTGCAAAATGATCAGAGGTATAGATAGAGTAAGCAACAAGAGACTTTTTCCTAGGGTGGAGGTAGCTTTTATGAGGGGACATAGTTTCAAAGTGAAAGGAGGTAGATATCGGAGAGACGTCAGAGGTAGGTTCTTTACTCAGAGAGTGGTAGGGGCGTGGAATGCATTGCCGGAGAGGGTGGTGGAGTCGGCCTCATTAGGGGCATCTAAGCAGCTATTAGATAGACACATGTATGATAGTATAAGGTAGTAGTGGAGGGTGGATAGACCTTAGGTTTCAGGTAAAAGTTCGGCACAACATCGTGGGCCGAAGGGCCTGTACTGTGCTGTACTGTTCTATGAATCCTGTGAATGTTATGACAAATCCTTCTGATTAGATGCTGTTATTATCTATATATATTTTTTCTCTTTACCACTTTATGTGTATTTGAATCAAGTTACAAAATGATAGGAAAACTGTTTTTCTTTTTGAAACAGAACCTTGTAGCTAAGTGTGAAGGGATCCTGGAAATAATTGTTGCTTAACTGTGAAAAACGGACAACATCTTTCTGGGGTGGCATGGTGGGACAAAGGTTAGCACTGTTGCCATGTAGCACCAGGAACCCAGATGCGATTCCGTCCTTGGATGACTGTGTGAAGTTTGCATGTTCTCCCCGTGTGTCCACCGGGTGCTCTGATTTACTCTTGTGGTCCAGAGATGTACAAGTAAGGTGGATTGGCCATGCCCAGTTGTCTGCTTGTCTAGGAATGTACTGGCTGGGTATATTAGCCATGGTAAATGCAGAGTCATGGGGTCAGGTTAGTGGGTGGGGTCTGGGCGGATGCTCTTCAGAGGATTAGTGGAACTTGATGGGCTGAATAGCTTTTTTTCTACACTGTAGGGAATAAATTTTTAAAAAATCTTGGAAAGGAATTGTTTAATTCACCATTTTTTTTAAAATTTCTCCTCTTCAGTTCCTTGGTAATAACAGCTGTGTTTGACCGCAATGTTAACTGTCGAAGGGCTGCCTCAGTAAGTATTTAGCATGAGCTATGTTACAGTGCTATGTGTAAGTGATGTGGCGATGATCTATTTTACCTAATTATATTTCATTTTATTGTATATTTGTACAACCTCATGTTGGAATACAATATGGAACATAATTGGTTACATTGTAGTGATATGACATTGATTAATTTTCACTGGCTTTACATACAAAGGCATCATCAGAGTGACATTACAAAGTCAAAAGCAACTCCCCATTCAAAAAATACAGCGTGCCAAAGTGCACACTCATTGGTTTCTAAAGCAAGCCATGTAGTGGAAGCTAAAGATTTTGAAATAATTTTAAAACCAAATAATATTATGGAAAGTAACTAATGATAGCAGATTTCTAATTGGAACTAATGAGATTTATGTCAGTTGCTTTCAATGAGTTAGTCAATGTAGCACTAGGGAAGATTCAAATAGGCATGTCTTTTACAAATGAAAATAGTTTGATCACAGAATGCTGTCAGTTTATGCTTTAGGGCATTCTGCAGCTAATTCATAAAAACAGGAGTAGAGAATGCAGTATTAAATAGAAAACAAAGTTTACTTGGGCCTCTCCAAATTTGCTTTCTGTACTGTAGCAAATATTTAATTTGTCTTGCTTTTCTAATTCAACAAAGCTTCTTTTGAAATGTGGGTTTCCTTTTGTACTTTTTTCTTCTGGTACAATATTGCACATCAAGTTTATCCTGTTAATCCACTGGTGCCTGGTGTAGTTTCAGCTCCACCTTAATGAAACTCATTTCCTAATCTTTGATTCTTTCTTCTGATTAGTCAGGTTGCTATAGTTAATCCATGGAAAAAGCATGAATTGTGGCCAAGTTTAACACCTGTTCAAGTTTTAAATCATCACTTCAAAAGCTATACAAGTATATGTGTATTGTCTGTGCATTTATTTTAAATGATTTATTGAATGATTTGAATCTCTTAATTCCGATGCTCTCAACCCAAATAGAATTCCTGTGCATTTCGGGATAAACTGCTACTGATTATAGACTAAGAACAGGTTATTTCTACACTGGAGGGAAGATTGTCCCAGTTTCATCTCTTAATAATGTTCCATAACTCCATTTGACAGACAAGGATCCAGTCAACAATTACGAAGTTTGATTTACTTAGTTTGATTTATTATTGTCACATATACCGAGAAACAGTGAAAAGTGTTGTTTTGCATGCTTTACAGGCAGATTGTACCATACAAATTGCATCAGGGTAGATAAACATACTGAATGAACACAGGAGTAAGAAAAAAAAGCAATAATGGAGTAAGAGGAAGTGAGAGAATTGGAAAAGAAATGGTAGGAGAGGACAAAAGGTGATGCAGTAAAGGGACGAAAATGTAATTAATTTCAATAAACTCTTATGCTGGGTGCAGCTGATATCAGTGTTTAAATACCAGAAGTTCTAGACTGTCACAGGACTGGATGTAGAAATGGAGGATGCAAGTTGAGGAGCAAGCTAGCCCACACTACTGTTTGAAGGTCTCTAAAGTTGCAGAGATCAAACGAATGTATGACCAAGTAGCAAGAGCAGACCATTCACTCTTGCACCCTGATCGCCTTTTATAAAATAATGGATGATCTGATTGTGGTCTGAGGTCTACTTTTCTACTTACACCTTCTATTCTTGTCTAACAAGAGAGGAGGTCTAGCTCTGCCTTAAAAATATTCGATGGTCCTTTCTCCAGTGCTGTCTGGGGATGAGAGCTCCTAAGACTTACTTCCCCTGAGAGAAAAGATGTCTTCTCATCATCACCTGAAATGGGAGCCCCCAGTCTGTTGCAAGAGGAAACATTCTTTTCACATCAGCTGTGTCATGCCCTCTCAGGGCCGAATATGCTTTAATTAGATCATCTCTAATTCTTCCAGCCTTTAGTAGATATAGGCCTAGCCTCCCTCATCATTTAAGATAACGCCCTCATCCCAGGTGACCCCTCTCTGAATAGTCTCAAATGCATTTATATCCCTTCTTAAATAATGAGACCAATAATGCATACAGTATTGTAAACGTGACTTCACCAGCATCCTAAGAGCTGTGGCAAAATTTTGCTACGTTGTAATTCATTCAGCTTACAACAAACAACAACACTCCAGTTTCATCCTGAATCACCTGCATACTCACATTTTGTGATTTTAAGATTAGATTAGATTCCCTACAGTGTGGAAACAGGCCCTCCGGCCCAACAAGTCCACACCGCCCCTTGAAGCATCCCACCCAGACCCATCCCCCTATAAACCACACACCCCTGAACACTATGAACGATTTAGCACGGCCGATCCACCTAGCCTGCACATCTTTGGACTGTGGGAGGATACCGGAGCACCTGGAGGAAACCCAAGCAGACACGGGGAGAATGTGCAAACTCCACACAGACAGTCGCCTGAGGCTGGAATCGAACTCGGGTCCCTGGCGCTGTGAGGCTGCAGTGCTAACCACTGAGCCACCGTGCCACCCTATGCACCACCATACCCAGGTTCCTCTGTACCTCATGGTTCTGCAATCTCTCTGTGTTTAAATACTATACTCCACTTTAGCTGTTCTTGTGAAAATAAACAAGTTCACATATTCTCACTTTATATTCCAGCTGCCGATTTTTTCCTATCACTTAACCTGCTAGATCTCTCTCGGCTCCTATATCCTGTTCACAGCTTACTTTCCTACCTACTGTAGTGTCGTCACCAAATTTATCAGCCATGCATTTCGTCCCTTCAGCCAAGTCAGATGTAGATGATAGATAATTGTTGGTCTAACGCTATCCTACCAGCTGAAAGTACCTCATTGTGCACATCAGGTTCCTATGAGCCAACCAATTGCTATTGATGTTGAT
Source organism: Stegostoma tigrinum (assembly GCF_030684315.1). NCBI lineage: Eukaryota > Metazoa > Chordata > Chondrichthyes > Orectolobiformes > Stegostomatidae > Stegostoma > Stegostoma tigrinum. Next base: position 41,578,857 of record NC_081375.1, on the reverse strand, counting down.
ATGTTATTGCCTCCATTATTATCCCTTGTGTAGTAACCTTCAATGTGGCACATTGTCAAATGCCTTTTGGTTTCCCTTTTTCCACATTGTTACTTCCTTAAATAACTCAAATTGCTTGGTGAAACATGAGTTGACTTTCACATAACCATGATGACTCTTGATTGCATGACGTTTTTCTAAGTGCCCTATTATAAACCGTGTTATAATAGATTCCATCATTTTCCCCTATTGTTGATGTTAGGCTAACCTTCTACGATTTCATCTTTCTGTCTGTTCTTTCTTGCTCCCATGTCTTTTTAAAATCCCTTTCATTTTAAAAATATGCCGCCTCATCTTGAAATCCCCCATCTTGGGCAAAAGACACCCACCATTAACCCTATCTGTAACCCTCATGATTTTATAAACCTCCAAAAGGTAATCTCTCAAACTCCGAACCTTCAGTGCGAAAAAGTCCCAGCCTATCCAGCATTTTACAAGTCAAACCTTCCATACTCGTCAACGTCCTAGCAAATCTCTTCTGAACCATATCTAGCTTAATATCCTTCCCATAACAGGGTGACCAGAACTGTCCATTCCATCTGCAATTTCCTTATATTTCATTATTAATTTCCTAGACACACTCTAGAGGAGCTTTGCTTACTTCACTTGCTCTTTGTCTTTTTGGAAACTCTTAGTATTTGTTGTCATATGTTTATAGTTTGAGTTCTGAAATACTCTAATTTCTCCCTTCTTATTAATGTTTTGGTCATTCTTTGTTGTTTTTTATATTCTGTCCAATTTTTTTATGCCACTCATCTTTGCGGATTTACATGCCTTTTTACTTCAATTTGACACTGTCTTTAGGTCGTTTAGGTAACCATGGATGATGTGTCCTTTTTTTATTAAATACATATCTTCAGTGTATTCTCAGATATCCCAGACTTCTGCAGCTGTGTGTATACTGACCTGTTCCTTAACCCAGTGGTACAGTTAGTTGGGCATTACTCTCCATGCTATACTATTGCATCATCCACTAAATTCAGGATCACAGCGTAACGAGAAGTAATTGATCTGAAGTTTCAGGCTGCAGCTGATCACTGCTGTCACTTCACGTAAAGCAATGCTGGGCCAAATTCCGAGAATTCTCTCCCTAAGCATATGGTGAGTCTACCCACAGCTAGTGGACTGCAGCTCTTCACTGCCTTCTCAAGGGCAACAGGGGAGTGACGCCCATGTCTCATGAGTAAATAAAAACAGCCCTAAAGCTGTCCAGCAACTGCAGATGCCTGTACATTAGATACTGCTGAGCAACATCTGTCTCCCTATTAAGATTAAACTCATGAAGATAGCTTTCAAAAGTGCTAGATAAATAGAAATACTAGAGCCAGAAGACTTGAGTGATTGCAGTTGGAAGATTGCAGCCAGTTGGAAGATTGCAGCTCATCAAGTAACCATTACTCTTAATTTTCTTGATACGATTTCTTCCGTATGTTGGTATTGAAATTGTGATGTATTGTGATTAGGATACTCCTGAACAAGTTTCCAATATTTGGATAAGTTATGATTCACATATTTCACAGAAACTGTAAATGACAAGTATTTTCAGCTCCATTTGCAGATATGGCTACCCCTTGGAGGGCTTGTAAAGATGCCACAGTGGTCTAATGTACTTTCTTTCCACAAGTTTTTCTATTCCAGACTAGTCAGAGCAGGCACTATAGGTGAGGAAAGGCGAGGCTGTAATGTCTGACTTCACTCAAATTCATTGCAGTGTCTATTATTCCAGAAAATGACAAATGTGAGGACCTCATTGTACCAAGTGTCTGTAACTGCTTCTTACAAAGCAGCATTGTGGACTGCAGTCATGACATGGACTCTCCTTTCTCCATGATGACAAAATTTACCCAATGTGATCCCCCAAGTTTATTATTTGGACTAGTTTAAGGCTTTTCAATTTATCAGACCTATTGTTATTTTGAGTATTTATCATAAAAAATATGTGTTTGTAAAGTACACGGCTGTATTTCTCTACTATTAAGCTGATGTTTATTATAACAGGATAAGACAGGATAGATAAACTGTTTCCAATGGTTAGGGAATTTTAGAACTTGGGGACGTAGTCCGAGAGTGAGGGCTAGGCTGTTCAGGAGGGATGTTAGGAAGTACTTCTACACGCAAACAATGATAGATGTTTGGAAATCCCTTCCAGAAACAGATACTAGATCTGTTGTTAATTTTAAATCTGAGGTAGATAATTTTTTGTTATGCAAAAGCATGTGGAGTTAGGCTACAGATCAGCCCTGATCTCATTGAATGGTGGAATAGACTTAGGGGGTTGAATGGCCTATTCCTGTTGCTATGTTCCTATGACTTCATTGATACATTGTTACAGCCATTGTTTTTCTAAATCTTCTTACTGCAGGCTGCTTTCCAGGAGAACGTTGGAAGACAGGTACTGTTTCTTATGTATGCCATATATAGCAAATGTGTTGTGAACAATTGGTAAATATGCTGAAAATATTTCAAGTTGTGTAGAAAGATTTATAAGGAGCAAGGAACTGTTTGTAATTAAGGGCTTGTCAATCACAGCTTGGAAATGGTGTACCTAAAATTGTTTGTTGAGTTAAACCAGAAAATGCTGAAGAACTCATTGCACCAAGTCTTTGTGACTGTATCATCCAAAGCAACGTTGTGGGCTGCTTTCATGACACGAACTCTCTGCTTGCTCCATGATGCACAATTGGGGTTCAATGGATCTTTGCTCACCAATATGTCAAGTTTGTCTGGGGGCACTCAACTCCTCATTAATGCATGATGATTTTATTGGTGAATCCTGGATAGACTTCTAGTGAAAGGTCATTGACTTAAAACATTCACACCATTTATTTCTCTATTGATGCTATCTGACTTATTGCGTGTTTCCAGCATTTTCAGTTTTATTTCACTTTCCAACATCTAGAATATTTTTGTATTGCTTTTGCATTGAGGTTTAAACTTTTTTGTGTTTGTGTTGGTTTTAACTTCCTCATTAAATTGACACTGAGATGCAAATACATGACATTTTCATTCGTACACAGGTTGCACTTGATCAGAGATCACATTGCTAGCACAGATCTGTTACATTTCATTTCTGATGTTCATGTGGTATCCCTGAATCAAACAATTTTTCCAGTATCTGTTCAGGTTCTGCACTAGCATTTTTATCTCCCACTAACCTCAGATTCTCTTCTTCCTTTTCTGAATATGTTTTATCACTATATATATTAAATCCCATCTCTTGGAGAGGTGACAGATACATTTTATTATTCAAATTTGGGCTTAATTGGAATTTTTATTAAGTGTGGCAAGTATGTCTTTCATTGAGATTATGCTTGGTATGATTATCTTAGCCCTTTTGAAAGGACTATGCCATGTACTTGCTTTCATACTGCAATTTGCGGTAATAACGAGATTAGTCTGCAGCATTGAAAGTCAAACAAGATAGATGTCAAGATGAACTGTATATTTCTTTGTAAATGTATTCATTATTTAAAATATGTCATAGGTTAACCTGCATTTACGTTGTGTTTCTGATCATTTGTTGAACATTGAGGGTAATTAGTTTTGTTTACATGTTTTGCAGGGTACATTTCCACATGGAATTGAAATACTCACAGCAGCTGACTATTTTGCAGTTGGAAATCGGACCAAATGTTTTTTGAATATTAGGTAATGCTTCAAAGCTTATGAACTTCCTATTATCTGCAAAAATATGTAAAATACTGACTTACAGTACAGATGAAGCACTAAGGAACTTGTTTGTTTGGATTTAGAATTTCCTTTTTTGCTGAAAATTTCCAACGTAGATCGGTTGATTCCCGGAGGCCATAGATTTAAGATGTTTGGTAAAAGAACCACAGGCAACATGATGATCTCTTCTACAAAATAAACAGTTACTGTCTGGAATTCTCTGACTGGATGATAGCGACCAATTTTATTGGGGATTCAAAGGGAAGTTAGATAAATATTTGAAAGAGAAAAAGATTGCATAAATTTAAAGGAAAAGTAAGGGGTCTGATTGGATGTCTTTTGAAAGAGTCATTGTGGATATGCTAGATCTAATGACCTCCTCCTGTGTTGCACTAATTTAGGATGTACTCTAGTTTCATATCTGCTGATGGCACATAGTCCTTCCCTTAAATGGCCACACTTCAAATGGTGAGGATTGACAGATTATTTGTGTGGTAGGCGTCACACTTTGGTTAATTTTTTGCACAAATAATGTCAGAAGTATTAAATGGTGATTTTATTTTTCTCCTCCTCTATAACCCAAGGAACAGCTATGCTCTCTGCAAACCATATTGTTACCTGGCTGTATGTGTGGCCAGTGCTACTTGTGGCTGGAAGACTGCCCCACATGCATAGAATTGGAGTGACACTTGGTGTAACGCCATTAAAATAGAAGACTGTTTGCTAATTGTTGAAAGTTTAGAGGACCCAAGAGATTGAAGAAAATCTTTGCTCCAGATACATTGGCATTGAGAAAATGTCTTCGATTAGCTTCACAACAGAAGGGTGAATGCAATCTTGGTGCTGTTACAGTGTATACCACGCATTATGCAGTGAAACCATTTGCTTAGAATATTGCAAAGTATGCAACAGATGTCATGATATTTGTATTCTACCTTCAGTGCCTCACTAGATCTTTGTTAAAAAGATATTGCTTGCTCGCTCAAGGAATGACATTATGGCTATAACTGCACGTGCGCACATGGATCATGGCAAAGTGACAGCGCCTCTTTCCTTCATTTGGAACACACTATCTTCTAATATACCAAGGATAGTACCCTAGTCCTCTAGCTGAGATTAACTTAGCAGCTACAATGATCCATTGTATGTTTGCAGCTTGTGTTTTTCTTATTAACGTCTTTGCTTACATGGTTAATGACATTCAGTCGGTGCTGGGGAATGGATCACTGTCTCCATTTGGGCATCTATTATTTGCGTCAGATGCTGTCAGTTGGATTATTATACAATTGGATGCAAAGACAAAGCATCGAGTGTGAATGGGCTTTTAATTTTTACTGTTGTAAGATCATAAGATGGAGCAGTGGAAGCAGACCATTGATTCCATTGTGTCTGCTCCACTATTCAATGACATCATGGCTGATCTGATAATCCTCAATTCAATTTTCCTGCCTTTTCCTCATCACCTTTGATTCTTAAGCTGATTAAAAATCTGTCTCAGCCTTGAATAAATTTAACGACCCAGCCTGTACTGCCCCCTGTGGTAAGCACAAATTCACTTACCTTCGGGAGAGAAGAAATTGCTCCTCATCTTTGTTTTAAAAGGTAATTTTTATGCCCTCTAGTCTTAGACTCTCCCAAAAAGGGAAGCAATCTTTCTGCATCAACCCTGTCAAGTACTCCAAGAGTCTTGTGTGTTTTGATAAGGCTGCCTCTCATTCTTCTAGTCTCCAATGAGCACTGGTCCAACCTACTCAACCTCTTTTCATGAAGGCAGTCCCTCCAAACCCAGGATCAGCTTAGTGAACCTTCTCTGAACTGCTTTTAATGTTAGCGTATCTTTTCTTAGATAAGTGACCGAAAACTGTTCATATCATTCCAGTTGTGGTCTGACTTGTGTCTTGTATAGTTTTAACAGGACATCCTTATTTTTATGTTCCATTTCCTTTGAAATAAAGACCAACATTATATTTTGCTTCTCCATTACCTGCCGTCTCCTGTTTTGTATTTTGTCTCCTGTTTGACATTTGCTATGAAGAATAGACAGCTAACTAAGTCACTGGAGGTTATTAATAATTGTGAAGTGGTACCACAAACAGTCATTACCTTCCACAGGAGGATATTGTTTGTGCTGCGGTTAATGAGTAGTGTCATGTACTTTGAGGTCAACCATGTTTACTGTACTATATATATCTAGCCGACTAGTTTCAAACCATAACTAATTATAAAATTGCTTCGGGTAAGCTCTTTTTATGCAAGACCTGTGAACATATACAGTAATTACCTGAAAGGAATTCTGAATATTAAGCTAGTTTTTTTAAAAATGCTGAGCATCTTCAAAACGTTAATTAGCTGCTTGCAATATACTGACAGGTAAATTATTAAATCAGTTCTACATCTGCGCACTTTGAATTCTACAAGGCCTGCAGGTGCAGAACAGAGGACAAGGGGCCAAACAATTATATAGGGAGGGCAGGAGGTGGATTGCTTGTCAACCTGTCTTAGGAAATCTTATCCTGTGTTGCTCAGCCTGAACACACTTTCTTTGACATTTCCATCCAGTGCACCGCCTCAACCTTTCCCTCATCATTGATGGTTGTGCTTTTGTCTTCGTGCTCCCCAATCTGGAATTTCCTTTTTAAATTTCTCTCCCACCACATCCTTTAAGACCACTGTTTCTAGTTACCAGATCAGTCCTAATATCTCCTTTTTGGTCATGCGTTTCTGCACAGTTCTGAAAGATGGATAGACGTTACTCAGTTGAAAGTACTATATCAATGAAATACACTTTTGAATCAGGATGTTATTTTATGAATTGTTTAAATTTGCTGTTACAAAGGACAGAATTCAGCAGAGGCTTTGACCAAGTGAAACATTAACTATGTGTTATGAAAAATAATTAGAGATGTAAATAACTGCTGGATACCATGCTTTCCTGACAGCCAGAAGATGATGTAATTTGTATGGGATGCAATGCATTATGTTTGATAACTTCTTTTTTCTCCCCATTTCCTGAGAGCTGTCCTTATTTTCTGCATTTTGGTTTATTTAATCACGACAATATTCAAAGCCACGTTTCAAGTCGAACAGGTAGTCCATTTGTGAATCCAGCATTCATTAACTAGTCATCCGACATATTTTCGTTGACTGAACTGTCTGATGAGAGCACCATGTGGCAGCAATATCGCATTAGAAAGACCTTTGGATCGCAATAATGTTCACTGTTTTTCTCACATTTATTGATGAATTAGGTTCACAATGAAAGCTGATGCAGTGATAGATTTCAGAAGACCAGGGATATATATAAAACAGAGCCATTGAAGGTTACTCTTTTCATTATTCATTTGGGGTTACACACTTCACAGGTGAGGCCAGCATTTATTGCCCATCCATAATCGCCGTTGAGAAGGTTTGTTGAGCTGCTGCAGTCCATTTGATTTAGGTATACCCTCACAATGCTGTTAGGAAACAGGTTCCTGGGTTTGACCAAGCAGTGATGAAGGCGTGGTAATTTTCAGATAAGGATGGTGAATGGTTTGGATGTGAACTTACAGGCGATGGTGTCCTATGTATCTACTACTGTTATCCTGATGGATAGCAGTAATTGTTGGTTTGGAAGGTGTTGTTGAAAGAACATTTGGTAAATTTTTGCAGGGCACTTTATACATGGTACACTCTGTTGGTGCTAGAGGGAATGAATGTTTGTGGATGTGGTGCAAATCAAGCAGACTGCTTTGTCCTAGATAGTATTAAGCTTCTTAACTATTGTTGGAGCCACATTCATCCAGGCAAGTGGGGAGTATTTCAACACAATCCTTATTTGTGCCTTATAGATGGTAAACAATTTTGGAAGGTCAGGAGGTGAGTTAATATATATAGGGTTCTTAGCTTCTGACTTGCCCTTGTAGCCACAGCATCTATATGGCTAGTTAAGTTCACTTTCTGGTCATTTGTAACACCCAGAATATTGACAGTGGGGATTCAGAGACAACAATGCCATTGAATGTCAAGAGGCGGAGATTAAATTCTCTCTTGTTAGAGATGTTTGTTGCCATCATGTTAGATAAAGCAAGATATGGAAGCCTGAACCAATTGGTATGAGCCCAATGAATAAAGATGGCCATTTTGTCCTTATCCATGATAACAAAGTGTAGAGCTCTATTTCTGAAGAAGGGTCTAGGCCCAAAACATCAGCCTTCCTGCTCCTCTGATGCTGCTTGGCCTGCTGTGTTCATCCAGCTCTATACCTTGTTGTCTCAGATTCCCCAGCATCTGCAGTTCCTACTACCTTTGTCCTTATCCATGCCTACTTTCTTAACATTAAACTATCTACTTTAGAATTTACATATGAATAATGATGCATTTGTGTTCAATGTCTCCTAAATTTACTGTTTGTCTTAGATAGTTGAAGAGGAATTTATTGGATGTTTTCCTTGAAATTGGTCCAAGTTTCTTCCAATTCTTGCTTCATCACTTTTTATTTTGCCTCACCTAAGTTTTCACATTAGCAAGAGTCAGAGAGAGTTGTGCGTAAGATGCACCCTCTAATGGATAAGCTGAGCATTCTTGAACCAAGCTCACTGTCTTCTCTCACATTCATATTCATATAGTCAGTAATTGATCAAACAATGGCCCGATTAAAACTAGAGGATGAGTTAATTAAATTGTTCAGCTCAAGTTGCAGCCTAGCTTTGATAATTGTGAAGTGTCTATGAATTTATACAAATACAGTAATAGCAAAGATTGCCGAATTTGCTCTTTGCATCAGCATCCTGAAGAAACAGGACTTCAAAGGATAGAATTTCCCAAAGATTAAGTTAGAATGGAAAGTCTTGCTGTTTAGGATTTAAATCTTTGTGCCAAGGTATAATAAATTATTCATGAAATATTTGTGAATAGGTGAGCTTCCCACAGAGTTCCTTCTTGAAACCACTACAGTCTTATTACTTCCGTTTGCTTTTTATGTTACAATCAACATATTGTAGATTTGCATATTAAAGCTCTTTCTATTAAATGTTATATACCATTTTTCATATCTGAAACAAACAGTTGACAAATCTGTCTGTGTAACTAATTCAGTCATAATGTTAACATTGTGCATGTTTTTGTAGAATATTGTTCATCTGCATATACCCTTGATTTCTTTACATATGTTTAAATACAAATTTATTTCACTTTGAACAAAAACTTTCATCTGTTTCCAGTGTCAAAAAACGAATCGATAGAGGAGGAGGATGACATTGGCCCAAAACCTACACAAATTATTGTTCAGTACAGACAAACTACTGAGTATGTTTGTAAAATATCAAAGAAAATCTGTTAAATTTTGATCTACCATGATTGTGAATCATTGTGATTGTTTGCCAAAGGTATAGAGATCCACAGCAAGAAACAACAATGTGATAGCAGCAAGGGAAAAAGAAAATAGAGAAAGTATAGTATATTTGGATGATGTATTTTGGGACTTGAGTTTAAGATGACCTGTAATCAGCTCGTAAATCATTATTTGTGGCAACATATTTATGAAGCCTATGTTTCATGGTTCTCATTAAATCTCTTGTTCTGTAAGCACCTATCAGTAATCGAAGAGGTTTGTCCATAAATCTGAAACATTTGCACATACTGTCATAACATTGTTTAAACTAGTCTTTGTAATATTCTCACCATTCTTTCATGGATAATCCTGATTACTCTGTTATAACAATTGTAGATTCCATTTACATTAAGCAATAATTTATTCCCTTTTTATGTGTGCCTGTTTTGTAGCATTTACATTGTTGGATTCCCTGAGTATACACAACCTTTGATCGATCATCTGATACAAAAGAAATTTAACCACTGGGATTGGTAAGAGAAAGCAAGGTGTTTTAAGTATTTGTACATTGAAACATATATAGATTTTTCATATTTTGTGAAAGTATCTGGTTACTGTACAACTGGAAATTCATATGTGCTTCTTTATTGATTTTATAACTGTAAATGCCAGCCAAAGTTGAATAAGCTGTGCTAAAAAAATCACCTTTTTACTCTTACCAGCAATCAATTTGAGTGAACAAAGCACAATTATCTATGATTCTGATGATGGAAAAAAGGTTTTACCTTTAGGATGGATAAATAATGATCATATAAGATCAAAATCACTGGAAAATAATGCACTCCTGAGGAAGCAGCTGGGATTTGGCCACTGACTGGACAATGGGAATCCCTGCTATTTTTGTGTCACTCAAGCCCTTAACATGTCAACTGGGGGAACAGGTCAACTGGGGGCTGTTTTCCCAGGTCGCAAACTCTGGGATTGAGTTCCCATCCACTGAGAACTATGGGCCAATCAGAGGCTGGCAGCTCTTCGGTACTCAGCAGTACCACTGTTGAGGTGGTGGCTGCTGATAGTACAGCACCCACATGAGGTCACAGATCACTGAGGCACCTAGGTGCCTTTGAACAAGGGACTGCCCAACCCCACTACACCTGCTCCACCTGGCACCCTGCAAGTAACCATATTTGGATTTGCTTATCATGCTCTCCAGAGACTTAGAAGACTCAGAATCCCTACAGTGTGGAAACAGGCCATTTGGCCCAATGAGTCCTGCATTTACCATGGCTAACGCAGCTAACTTCTTACACACCCCTGAACACTATATGGGTAATTTAGCATGCCCATCCACCTAACCTGCACATCTTTGGACCATGGCAGGAAATCGGAGCACCCGGCAGAAACTCATGTAGACCCAAGGGGAGAATGTGCAAACTCCAAACAGACAGTTGCCCGAGGGCAGAATTGAACCCAGGTCCATGGTGCTGTGAGGCAGCAGTGGTAACCATGGAGCCACCATGCTACCCTGGGCACGAAATTAGACTATACTTTGGCAAGTAAATGAAGATAAAAATTTCATTTTAGTTTTCTCATGTTTCTGTATATTGAATGCTGGTTTGGCCAGGCTGAAGTCAGAGTTTGCCTAAGGCACCCAAAATTCTTTGGCCAGCCCTGTTACCAAGCCTCTCACTACCTGCTGAATTGATACACAGTGGTGGAGGAATAATGCTGTTAAGTAGCATGGTCTTAAAGGTGTGGGACAGGAAGGCCTGATTGAGTTCTCCCACCCCTGTCACTAGTTTCACCGCAGCAAAGGTGTGAGATTCCACCCGATCTGTGCACTGAAGTAAGAAACCAAGTGGTGTGCAAAGGTGAAAACTGGTGGGATAGATACATAGTATATATGTATATGGATTTCTTCTGTTCATCACCATGCAAAAATTGGAAAATAATTCTCTAAGAATACTTAATATGGGAATTTTATATTGTTTTGGGGGAGAATTTAAATTAGTCCTGTAGGATTTAGGGTTTGGGGCCATTGTTGCTTAAAATAGGCATCTACAAACTTTATTAAGGAGCAGCAGTTTAGAAATGATGCATTAGCTAATTAGATAGGAAAAGCATACAACCTGTGACTGCTGAAGACCGTTCATTGATACTAGAGGATAAGTGGAAGGTTAACACAAAGGTTGTTGATCACAGCTTATGATGGCAGCCAAATATTTGAGCACTCTCCCCTGGGTTTTCCCCTATCATTCCTGGGCAGTCTTCCAGCTGAAAAAGGTGTGTGTCCGACAAACACTGCCACCCGAAAGAGATCCTTGTTCCCTAATGAAGATTTGTTAACATATTGTAATCGTACAGCATGGTTGTTTGCACTTTGTTGGTCATCTGTTCAAACTTTTTTAAGTAATGAATACAGGACAGATCTTAAATTATTAGGAAAGATTACCTCCCTGTCTGTCCATCTCCCAGTCAAGGTCATCATTTGCTTCTTTTTAAACACTTGCATTGATAATGGATATACACCAGGTGCCGGAGCAGTTCCTGACTGGTTCGGGAACGTAGTGACCTCGGTGCTGAGAGTGCAATCTTTGTCACCTTTATCTCTATAGAATTGCCTATACCTTCACATATTAAAGATTTGATACTGATCAGGAAATGCTGATTTATAAAATGCCCTAATTTCTTATTGTTCACTAATTGAAAATATATGAATTTGATTTTTATTTGTTGTACATTTTTAAAAGTTTAAACTTATAAACATCAGTTTCTTGGGTGTGATCATTAAGTGTCAGAATTTAGAATGTACGCTGTAACATTCTAGCCTGAGGAGCAGATCATGCCATCAAAGTAAAGATCCGTAACTATATTTCCTGTTGTGGTGTTTTGATGAGGTTAGAGAAAACACTTAGCAGGTGGTCATTTTAGCAAAGTAGGTGGCCAGATTTGACTTTGTTGAGAAGGCATTTGATGAGAATTTGTTGGAAGATATGTAGCCACTTTAATAGCAAATATTATAGTGACAAACTTTATTCTTTTACCTTTTGATGGATGTTTTTCTGTTCTGGAAACTTTGCAATTTATGCTGACATATAACTTGCATTGAAAGAATTTTTTTTTCCCCAACATTGCTCTTTGTGAGCCTTTGTTATTTCTAACTCATTCCCAGGGAGCAACTGTAAAGTCTCTGTAACTTTAACCTTACTTTCGGACGTTATTACATAATGAATTGTGCTGTAGTATATGTACAGTCTGATATCTATAATTCTTGTGAAAGGGGGAACCAGAAAATATTTTGTAGTTTGCATTCAAGGTTAAAGCATGATTTTCTGTAACATAATGAATAAATGTCTTGGTTTCACAGTGCCATTCGAGAACTCACGGCAAAGACCCTTCATAATCTTACTCCACATGCTCCAGAATATATGGCAAATATTGGTAAGTGGCCAAGAAAATTGATTTTTATCTTGAAATAAATAGCATTTTTTATAATTGTGATTCTAACAGAGATGTTGACCGATGACCATGCGGTATTCTTATTTCTACAACTGATTTGTACAGTAGCAGCATCAACTCCCATTAAGTCAGCAAGAAGTCCCAGTTGAAAACAATTCAGATTGTCAGCACAAATAGCGCAAAAAATACTGCAGCTTTCAAATCTGATCTTGATGATGTGAGAGAACTTCATTATTTCATTCTGCCCAAAATCAAATTTTAACCCTGTCAAGTCAATCAGATCATTCCTATCTATCTTCCGAACAGGCCTTAAAGACTCATTTCCTGCCTCCCATTGACCTCAAGATGGGAACCTGTGAACATCTCTGTTTTGTTGAATCTCCCCAGTTTTGTTTGCTTGTATTTCTTCAACATCTTATTCTTTTGTTCTTCAGAAAATGATTACTTATATTTCAAGTTATCGGTGGCTAAGACCCCAGCACTGATTTTTGCAGTGCTGCATTATTTACAGCCTGTCTTCAAGTTGAAACTTCCGTGTCCATTTTCTGCCCACTACAAAGTTCGTATTCCAATAAACCTCTGCAATAAACCTCTCTTGCACCTATCCTAAAATTCATATCTCCTTTTCAAATACTCACCAACTAGAGCAAGTAGTCTTTTCCATGTATAATCAAGTTTCTTTATTTCAATATCTCTTGGATACAGCTCGTTTGAATCAAGTGATGCATTTTATTTGTCATTGTACAAAGCAAGAAGAAAGTATACTTGCATTTTAACTTGCAGGGGTTTTATATAATTCTCAATGAGAGCTCAATTACGTGAATAAGAAACAATTATAAATTATTTGACATAAGATTTGATTACTTAGTAGTAAAGATGTTTCTGTTTTGTAGCTTTGCCAAGATTGTTACCTTTAGCAACAGGCATCGATTTGAACACTCGTCATGGAGCTGTCTTGGCCTGTGCAGAAATTGTTTATGCACTGTATAAAATGACTCTTGAGAACAACAGGTATGAGACTAGTGTTCATTACTTTGAATTTTCTTACATTTATTCATGTGTATACATTTTAATGAAATTAAACCATCAGTTGGAATAACTTAAATTAACTTATTAAATTAACTTTCTATGTCAGTTTTTTGATGCAATTATTAATAATAGATGTGATAGCAGCGGTAAGACTATGGTTTTGAATAATATATTCAGTTCTAGGTGTTTAATGAATTAACTCAAAAAAACTCTGTTTCCTAAAACATCAAGCTTCAAATCTTTCCTTTTTTAATTGGAGTATTATTACAACTTTTGGTTTAAGCTTGTTAGTATATCAGTATGTTCCTTTGAAATTCTTTGGACAATTATGTGAGCCAAAGTGTTTGCCTGTTCAAACTAAATTAATAAAAAAATTATACTTTAAAACAGCATACGTAGACTTTTAATTAAATACAATACAATACTTAATATTGTGCAATTGAATACCAGCTCTTAATTCTTTCGTTGTTTGTATCTTGTATTTCATATATCAGCAAATTTGTTGATAGGTGGTAAATCAATTTGATTTGAAGGGGAGCGTCCTTGACAGGACTATTGACAGGATACATGCAAATATGTCACACAGCCTTACAAATTGAATGAGAGACAATTTTTTTTGTTATGGTTATCTTGGACTTAGTTTTCAATTTTATTTTAAAAACATTATGTTTTTAACAGACCAGTGACTGACTATATTAATGAGAATACATTGGAAAGCCTGAAGAACATTCATCGAAAGGTATGATTGATGAAATACAATTTAGGAGCAAATTGCTGCAGATGCTGGAATCTGAACTGCAATCGAACAGTATTGGAGACCACAGCAGGTCACGCAGCATGTATAGAGAATAAACCAGCTAACGTTTTGAGGTTAGACAACTCTTCATCAGAGCTGAAGTGAACTTTGGAGGGGGCAGCTTTTATGTATGGGGGGGATGGTGTTGGTGTTGGAGAGAAAGGATGTTGATAGTTCAGATTAAGTGTTCGGAATATGACAATGGCAGAACAATAGTGTGTCTAACTGCCAGACTGGAAAGAACGGAAAGTCCCACTGGGGTTGTGGGAGGTGAAGAGACAGGTTTTGCACCTTCTCCAGTTACGTGGGAAGCTGCTGTAGGAAGGGGATGGTGGTGTTTGTGGACAAGATTGCGGGAGGTACAGGTGAAATGCTGTTTCACCTAGAAAGACTGCAAGATTGGTGAAACACCAAACCCCCCTTCCCATGTAACCGCAGAAGGTGCAACACCCTGACCCTCCACATCCTCCCTGCACACCATCGAGGGACCTACACAGTCTTTCCAGGTGAAGCAGTATTTCACCTGAACCTGTTCCAATCATTCCAATATTGTATTTGCTGGAACCAATGTGGTGTAGTCATTGGAGAAACCAAACATAGACTAGGTGACTATTTTTCAGAACATTCCAGTCTGAACACAAGCATGACCCTGATCCTCCTATAGCCAGTCCTTTTAACACAGCATCTTGCTTGCATGCTTATTTATCGGTCCTCAGCATGCTGCAGTGCTCCAGTGAATCACAGTGCAAACTGGAGGAGCAACATATCTTCAGACTAGGCAATTTACAACCTTCTGGGCTAAAAATTGAGTTCAACACCTTCAAACTCATTCCTTCCTTTTCTTTTAGCTTTGCTGTTACATTCTCTGACACCCTTTCTCCCCTCCTGTCTCACAATTGGGACTGTCTGTTCTGTCCAGTCTGGCAGCTCGACACGCCATTGTCTTGCCATTCTTACATTCTGATCACCTAATCTGAACTATCAACATTTTTTCTCCCCCCATACTCCATCACCTCTCTCCCAATCCCAACCCCGCAACTATTGCATAAAGGCTGCTCTCTCCACACTTCACTTAGTTCTGATGAAGTGTCATCTAGACTCAATATTAACTTAGAAAGTAATTCAATTGATTTGTATTTATCTATAGTTGTTTAATGTTCACGTTATCATGAGATGGCTTCATGACCATTTCAAAACCAATATCTAACCACATTTTGCAAAACAGCAAATCTGTTAAATATACTTTGAGAGACATTCAGGTTTTAAGTTGTTTTGCCAGTGGTGTTCCTGTAAGAGGATGCTAACAATAGCAAATCAAGGGCAACAAGGAATCTCGGTCCTTGTTGAATAAAGGGACCAGCTGGATCTCCTTAATCAATAAAATTTAAAGATTCAGATGCATAAAGAGGAAGACCAAATGATTTTTAATTAATTGCCACTCAAAGCAGAAAGAATACATGGAAAGAATGGATTACAAGAGAGAAAGAAAAAAGAAAATGTTAAATTTGACACTTTTAAAAATTACAGGAGATAGTTACAACCTGAATGATTGAGACCACATATTTATAAAGGTTCATATTCTGGGCAAGTTAAGTTGATGGGCTGTTATAATCAATTAGAATTTTGCTAAAAGGTTCTTATGGTATGAATTACTAGATTTAACTTTCCATAGCAAGTTTAATAGACATTTATGTGAAAACACAGCTGTTTTACAAAAATCTTGGAGAGGGGTGTTGGTTTTGTTCAACTATCTGCACTGTGACACAAAACAATCAGCAAACTGTGGGAACTTGCAATTCATAATTAACTCAGCATCGACACACCTCTGAGGCAGGTGCTACTTGAACCCAGACCACTATACCCACTTTCTTCAATCAAATAAAAGTCTATTCAAGAGAACATGGAATTAATTGGTTGCGCCAATGTATATACAATGGGTTAACTTGAGATCTTTGTAAATCAAATAGAGCAAGAAAACAGCAAAGCAGATTAAGTTTGAGCCTTCTTAATGTCCTTGGATCTGTTTGGATCCTGCAGATGCCTTGGTAGATATTTGTAAACAATATCTTAAACTTAAACAATTTTTGTCAAAATTGCTACAAAGCACTTGCTATGAAACTAACTGCTTTTTGAATAATGAGTCCGTGAGTTTTCAGGGAAGCATGATTCATCTTCGTGTAATCTGATGGACCTCCAAGCTGGTCATTTTGGGAGTAAAATTTGGTCAGTTATCCATCCTATGTATTGGATGATGGTATACATACAGGAAGTGAAATGACTATCACAGTGTTGTAAAGCTTGCATTGTCTAAATTTTAATTGCGTATACCAGGCACTTCTGGCTGATGAAACTATCATTGTAACATGACACTTTGGCATCGTTGATGAAATAGTTTTGTTCTCAAGCATGTTCTTTTTAAAGAATTTTAGAATAATTAACTGCAAGGTGTGTCCCTACTGCAGAATAGCAACACTGATAGTACAGCCAGGGGCCAATTGCAATCTATCAGCCCTCTACTTATGACTCTTAGGTGACAGGCTGCTCTGTGCGCTTCTGGACATTTATTTGTGGCCTGACAACTGCAGAATTTCATCCAGGCTGAGATTTCCTCTCCTTTCCTGCTTTCTACGAATAGTAGAAGAGAACGCTACTAGTAGGCATTGATATTCTTATTTATCCCCATCAAGTAAAAGTCCACTTTTAAAATGAAACTACGTTCAGAAGGCTTTTCCTCCTCTTGTGGGAAATGCATCAATACACACATAGTGAGAATCCAAAGTAAGATGATTGAACTCTCTTTCTCTTGGCTTATCAACAGCAATCTCTTTTTGTTTGCCTGTTTCTTTTTCTCTCTTTTTCCATGTAGACACCATCTCCATGTACCATATTTTCCAAAACCAACCCTCCCCCAACACACCATGTCATGTCATCTGCCTACCCTTTTCCATCTATCCTCTGTTCTGATGAAGGTTACTGCACTTGAAACATTAACTGTTTTCTCCCTACAGATGCTGCCTGACCTGCTGCATTCACTATTGAATCATAGAGCCCCTACTGTGTGGAAACAGATCCTTCGGCCCACCACATCCACACTGACCTTCAGAGCATCCCAAATAGACCCATCCCCCTATAATACACCTAATCTACATGTCTCTGAACACCATGGTATTATTTAGCATGGCCAATCCACCTAGTTTGCACATGTTTGGACTGTGGGAGGATACCGGAGCACCCGGAGGAAACCCAGAGGGGAGAATGTGCATGCTTCAGATAGACAGCTTCCTGAGGGTGGAATTGAACCTAGGTCCTTTATGTATGAAGCAGCAGTGCTAACCACTGAGCCACTGTGCTGCCCTAATTCTTTGTGTCTGTTTGATTGTGTTGGCTTGTCATTGCTCAATGGTGCAGTGTTTCTGAAATAATCATTCAGGAAAAACATTGGGTAGCTCTACATCAGTGAGCAAAGCTTAAATGTTTGGTTTTATTGTGCACCAATGAAGTTTTTGACTTGTTTGCCGAGCTGGCATGTTCTCATTCAGACATTTCATCACCATGCTAGGTGACATCAGTGGAGCCTCTGATGAAGCGATGTTATTCTACTCTGCTTGGCATTTATACTGTCTGGTCCGTTATGGTGAACAACGTCATTTCCGGTTTTGTTCTGTATGGGTGTGTATATGGGGTCTAATTCTGTATGTTTGTTGATTGCATTACGGGTGGAGAACCATGTCTGTGGAAATTCCCTTGCGTGTCTATGTTTGGCTTGGGCTACTATAGTTACCATGTTCCAGTTAAACTGATGGCCTTCATTGTCTGAGTGTACCGATATTAAGGAGAGTTTGTCAGGCTGTTTTGCTGCTAGTTGATGTACATGTAACAATAGTAACTATAGTAGCCCAAGCCAAACATAGACACGCAAGGGAACTTCCACAGGCATGGTTCTCCACCCGTAATGCAATCAACAAACATACAGAATTAGACCCCATATACAAACCCATACAGAACAAAACCGGAAATGATGCTGTTCACCATAACAGACCTGACAGTATAAATTCCAAGCGGAGTAGAATAACATCGCTTCATTGGAGGTTCAACTGATGATGTCACCTAGCATGGTGATGAAACGTCTGAATGAAAACATGCCAGCTCGGCGAGCAAGTCAAAAACTTCACCCACAACTCAAGTTACAGATCTTTGCCGAAACTTCATGCACCAATGAAGACAGTGATTGTTATGAGTTTGGCAATGAAACTCTCAGGCCTCATTAATTTTAACTTTATCCATATTCTCATGTACGTGAGATTGTAGATAGTAAAACTGTGTGTGTTCACATTGGGAAAGTTCACCAGGTTGCTCTTTCAGAAAAATCTTTCTCATTTTCTTCAATAAGCAGCATTCAGCAAATGGATGCATCTTTGCTCATTAGCATCAATTCAGTAATAAGCAAACTCTATATTTTGATTTGGAAGCTTTTTCATTTGATTGTTTTACTAATCAGAATTTGAGTGTTTTGAACTTTCTAATAAATCTGTGCTGCAATAAATTTGCCAGCTTGTCCATCAGTTGTCTTACTAAAGTGCATAAAGAATTCGATTCATAAATGCTTAATGGCTGTTATTTCTTTCAGCTTTATAACTGCCAGTTATATAGGTAAGCACTTTTTTTGAAAAGCTTTCGTTTACATTTATTTTTGTTGATAAGGCAATTGTATTTATCAGTATTATTGAATACAAACTATATTTTTCATAGCAATCACCACTATTTCTGTTCACCAAACAAATCATAATGTAAATGTAGAATAATATAAAAAAATCCACGTTTTTGCTATCCACAGTTCATTGACTTTTTAAGTCCTATTGAACAGATCAGACTGTCTGATGTATGGACTTTTCATAATGATAGCACCATGCTTTCTGTCACTGAACACAGCCTAACTCTCTCTCTCCAAGGATAAGGATCAATTTTCCATGCTTTTTTAATGTCAGTTTTTACAGACTTTTCTGTTATTGTTTACTTTGATTTTTGTATAAGTCATAATACAGAATTCAGGTGAAGGGATGATCAGAAGTGTAGGCAGAATTTCTCATTCTGATTCTGTTTGCTTTTTTTTCAAAAATATGTCAAAAAGCTCAAGTTTTAGGTAGACCTCTCAATGAATAAACTAATGCTTTCTTCCTCTCTACATTTCCAGATCATTTCTATTTATTAGCTCTGTTTAATGTTGGTATGTTCTTGACCTCAGCAGCATAGGCACTTTTATGGCAAGAACATTTCCCCCTTGAGATTCTCTTCAGAGAACTAGCCAATATTATTCTCAGCCTCATTGTGTTTTTACTGGCCTGGGCTCAGCACAGTTACGTCAGAAAAGGTATTGAGATTTTTCACTGGCTGGAAACCATACTTAATTACATTTTACTGTTTTTTTTTAAGAACAGTTCAGTTCTGTTATGGAACTCCAAGCCTTAGCAAATAGGTCATTCAGGATCATAGAATGACACAGCACAAACTGAGGCCAGTGTCCCTAAGCTGGCTCTTTGGTAGATCTATCCAATTTGCCCACTTCTGTACCTTTCCCATGTAGCCATATCAACTTCTGGACTTCAAAAAATATATTTAAATCCTTTTAAAAAGTTAGTATAGAACACGCTGCTCACAAGGTAATTATTCCAATCACAACAGCTCACCATGTGAAGTTTATTTTCCTTATGACATCTCTGGTTATTTTACCAATAATTTAAAATATTTGGTGTCTTGTTTATTACTTTATTGGAAGCATTTTTTTTCTTATTTACTCTGTAATTTGTTTTTGATTTTGAATACCTCAATCCAAAGTTTCCTTAACCACCTTTGCTTCACTGTGAATAATCACTGCTTCTCACAGTATCTCCTCACAACTGAAGTTCCTGTTACTACTGCCTTTCCAGTATATCTCCTCTTGACACTCTTTCTAAAGTGGTCCCCAGAAAAATGCATCGGACTCCAAATGAGGCTGAACTTTTATTAAATAATTACATAGCTTTCTTGTTTTTATACTGTATGTCTTTATTTAGAAAGCTAAGAATTGTATCTGCATTTTAACATCTTGCTTAATTTACTCTAGAGTCTTTAGAAATATTGATATGTGTACATTTCTCTTCCCCTTGGCTAGCCCACATTCTTTCCATCAAAATGTATCACTGTACATTTCTGTCAATTTCATCTGCCATGTCGCTGGACATTTCACCAGTATTTCTATGTTCTTCTGAAGTCTGTTACTATCTTCCTCATTAAATTATTATTGTCAGACCATTATCCCGTCATACGTCTGTACAACTGTTCGTGTCTCTCTTTGGACTCGATTCCCACCTATCGTTTACTCCTTACCCCATCCCTCAGCCTATCTTCTGCACATAGACTGACATTTTCCTGGGTACTACCAGTTCTGAGGAAGAGTCACTGGAACTGAAATGTTAACTCTGATTTCTCTTCACAGAAACTGCCAGACTTGGTGAGCTTTTCCAGTAACTTCTGTTTTTGTCCTATCTTCCCCATTGTTTACTGCAGTCTGAGTTTTACATCATCACTACATTTTGGAATTATGACCTGTATACTCCAGTCCAGGTCATTGCCCTGCTTTTAAAAAAATCAATAGTCCTAATTACTGACTCCTGGAAGCCATAATTCTGTGCACTTCTCCAGTCTGGAAAATAATGTTCACTACATTCTGCATCTGTCCCTGAACTAATTTTGTTATAATTCTGCCGCAGTCTCTTTCATTCCATGGTATTTAGTTTTGCTCATAAGATTATTTATTACGTAATTTATTTTTATTCATTTGTGGTATATGGCCGTTGCTGGCTGGCCAGAATTTATTGCCTATTGCTAGTTGCCCTTGAGAAGGTGGTGGTGAGCTGCCTTTTTGAACTGCTGCAGTCCTCCTGCTGTGGGTTGATCCACAATGCTATTAGGGAGGGAATTCTAGGATTTTGCCCCAGCGGCAGTGAAGGAACGGTGATATATTTCCAAGTCAGAATAGTGAGTTATTTGGAGGGTAACTTGGAGGTGGTGGTGTTCCCATATATCTGCTGCCCTTGTCCTTCTAGATGGAATTGGTCATGAGTTTGGAAGATGCTGGCTGAGGATCTTTGGTGAATTTCTGCAGTGCATCTTGTAGATAGTACACACTGTTGCTACGGAGCGTCGGTGGTGGAGGGAGTGGATGCTTGTGGATGTACTGGAACAGTTTGGCTAGGGGAGTGGCACGTTCTGGAGGACAAGTCTTCAGTACTACTGCCAGAATGTTGTCAGGGCCGGAAGCCTTTGCCAATAAAGCGGGCTGCTTTGTCCTGAATGGTGTCAAGCTTCTTGTGTTATTGGGGCTGTACTCTTCCTGGCAAGTGGGGAGTATTCCATCACATTCCTGACTTGTGCCTTGTAGATAGGGGACAGGCTTTGAGGAGTCAGGAGGTGAGTTACTCGTTGCAGTATTGCCAGCTTCTGGCCTGCTGTTGTAGCCACTCTGTTAATGTGGTGAGTCCAGTTGAGTTTCTGATCTACAGTAACCCCCAGGATGTTGTTAGCAGGGGATTCAGTGATGATAACGCCATTGAGTGTCAAGGGGCGGTGGTTAGATTGTCTCTTCTTGGTGATGGTCATAGCCTGTCATTTGTCTGGCGTGAATGTCACTTGCCACTTGTCATCCCAAGCCTGAATATTGTCCAGCTCTTGTTGTAAGTGAACATGGACTGTTTCAGCATCTGAGGAGCCACGAATGGTGCTGAACTTTGTGCAATCATTGGTGAACATCCCCAGTACTGACCTTATGATGGAGAGAACGTCATTGATGAAGCAGCTGAAGATGGTTGGGCCTAGGACATTACCCTGAGTAACTCCTGCAGACATATCCTGGAGCTGAGATGACTGCCCTCCCACAACCATGACCATCTTCCTATGTGTCAGGTATGACTCCAAACACCTTAGCATTTTCCCCTTAATACCCACTGATTCCAGTTTTGCCAGGGCTCCTTGATGCCACACTCGGTCGAATGCAGCCTTGATATTAAGGGCTGTCACTCAACCTCACCTCTGGACTTCAGCTCTTTTGTCCATTTTTGAACCAAGGCTGTAATGAGGTCAGGAGCTGAGTAGCCCGGCAGAACCCAAACTGGGCGTCGCTGCACAGGTTATTGCTGAGCAAGTGCTGCTTGATAGCACTATTGATGACGCCTATCACTTTACTGAAGATTGAGCGTAGACTGATGGGGTGGTAATTGGCCAGGTTGGATTTGACTTGTTTTTTGTGTACAGGACATACTTGGGCAATTTTCCACATTGTCGGGTAGATACCTGTGTTGTAACAGTACTGGAACAGTTTGGCTAGGGGAGTGGCACGTTCTGGAGGACAAGTCTTCAGTACTATTGCCAGAATGTTGTCAGGGCCGGTAGCCTTTGCAGTATCCAGTGTCTCCAACCGTTTCTTGATATCATGTGAAGTGAATAAAATTGGCTAAAGACTGGTATCTGTGATGTGGGGACCACTGGATGAGGCCGGTGGGATCAACCACTTGGCAGTTCTGGTGGAAGATTGCTGCGAATGCTTCAGCCTTATCTTTTGCACTGATGTGTTGGTCTATTCCATCATTGAGTATGGGGATATTTGTGGAGTCTCCTCTTCCAGTGAATTGTTTAATTGTCCACCACCATTCTCGACTGGAGGTGACAGGACTGCAGAGCTTAGATCTGATCTGTTGGTTTTGGAATCACTTAGGTCTGTCTATCACTTGCTGCTTTCGCTGTTTGGCTGCAAGTAGCCCTGTTTGGTGGCTTCACCAGGTTGATACCTCATCTTCAGGTATGCCTGGTGCTGCCCCTGGCATGCCCTCCTGCACACTTCATTGAGCCCAGGTTGATCTCCTGGCTTGATGGTAATGGTTGAGTGGGGGATATGCCAGGCCATGAGGTTACAGATTGTGCTGGAGTACAATTCTGCTGCTGTTGATGGCCCACAGCGCCTCATGGATGCCCAGTTTTGAGTTGCTAGATCTGTGCAAAGTCTGTCCCATTAAGCACGGTGATAGTGCCACACAACACGATGGAGGTTGTTCTCAATGTGAAGGCAGGATTTTGCCTCCACGAGGGCTGTGCGATGGCCACTTACCGATACTGTCATGGACAGATGCAACTACAGCTGGCAGATTAGTAAGGATTAGGTCAAGTATGTTTCTCCCTCTTGTTGGTTCCCTCACCACCTGCTGCAGACCCAGGCAGCTATAAAGAACAAAGGAAATTACAGCACAGGAACAGGCCCTTCGGCCCTCCACACCTGCTCCGATCGAGATCCTCTATCTAAACCTGTCGCCTATTTTCCAAGGATCTATATCCCTCTGCTGCCTGCCCATTCATGTATCTGTTTAGATACATCTTAAATGACCCTATAGTGCCTGCCTCCTCCACTTCTTCTGACAACACGATCCAGGCAGCCACCACCCTCTGCCTAAAGAACTTTCCACGCATATCTCCCTTAAACTTTTCCCCTCTCACCTTGAAATCGTGACCCCTCGTAATTGAGTCCCCCACTCTGGGGAAAAAGCTTCTTGCTATCCACCCTGTCTATACCTCTCATGATTTTGTAAACCTCAATCAGGTCCCCCCGTCAACCTCCGTCTTTCTAATGTAAATAATCCTAATCTACTCAACCCCTCATCTTTGCTAGAGTCCTTCATAGCAGGCAACATCCTGGTGAACCTCCTCTGAACCCTGTCCAAAGCATCCACATGCTTTTGGTAATGTGGTGGCCAGAAAATGTACGCAGTATTCCAAATGTGGTCAAACCAAAGTCCGATACAACTGTAACATGACCTGCCAACTCTTGTGCTCAATACCCCGTCCGATGATTGAAAGCATGTCATATGCCTTCTTGACCACTCTATCCACCTGCATTGCCACTTTCAGGGTTCAATGGACCTGAACACCCAGATCTCTCTGTGCATCAGTTTTGCCCAGGACTTTTCCATTTACCATGTTCTGTAGGACTCAACCAGCTCGTTCAATAGTACTGCTGCTGAGCCACTCTTGGTGGTAGACATTGAAATTCCCCACCCAGCGTACATTTTGTACCCTTGCCGTCCTCAGTGCTTCCTCTAAGTGCTGTTCAACATGGGGGAGTACAGATTCATCAGCTGAGGGAGGACGGTATGTGGTAATCAGTAGGAGATTTCCTTGCCCATGTTTAACTTGAAGCCATGAGACTTCATGGCATCCGGAGTCAGTGTTGAGGACTCCTAGAGGAACACCCTCCCAACTGTATACCAAGGTGCCGTCCCCTCTGCTGGGTCTGTCCTGCCGGTGAGACAGACCATATCCAGGGACGGTGATGGTGGTGTCTGGGACATTGTTTGTAAAGTATGATTCGATGAGTATGACTGTTTCAGGCTTTTGCTCGACTAGTCTGTGAGACAGCTGTCCCAATTTTGGCACTAACCCCCACATGGTACTGAGGAGGACTTTGCAGGGTCGACAGTTCTGCTGTTGTCTTTTTTGGTGCCTACATCAATGCCAGGTGATCTGTCCATTTCCATTTCTTTGAGTCTTTGTCGCGATTGGTACAACTGAGTGGCTTGCTAGGCCATTTCAGAGGGCAGTTGGGAGTCACCCACATTGCTGTGGGTCTGGAGTCACATATAGGCCAGAACAGGTAAGGGTGGCAGTTTCCTTCCCTGAAGGACATTAGTAAACCAAATAGGTTTTTGCCAAATGAGATTTTAAGAGTATACACAATCAGAATACCCTTATCAACTTTATTTATTATTTCCTAACAGAATTCATTCAAGTCAGACAAACATGATTTGCCTTTAATAATTCTCTGCTGACTTTGACACATCTTCTGACTGCTAGTTAATTTTTCCCTCGATGGCTGTGTGACAATTTGCCTAGCGCCAACTTTAGGTTTATCTGTCTTCCTTTTTTCTGGACAGGCATGTAATATTTCTAATCCTCCAATCCTCTGGCGCTATCCTGTGTGCAAAGAAGATTGGAAGATTGTGTTCAGAGTCTGTATAGTTTCTGCCGTTAATTCCCTCGTTAGCCGACTATAATTTCATTCAGATTAGCTTACTTTTTTCCTTTTGAGTACTGCCACCTTCTGAAGTGGCACTTCTTTATCTATTTTTGTCTTATCTAATATCACCACTTGACCCTTTTTTACTGCTGTATTGTCAACATCTCTATTGAAGATAATGCTAAGTTCTCATTATTGTCTGTGCACTAAAATTATTTTTGTGATTCCTAATCACCACCACTCTCCTCTTGACTGACTTTTATCTTTTGTATTGTTATGAACTATTTACATTCCCTTTTTTGTTAGTGACTAACTTATTCTCTTACTCTCTCTTTACCCAATTCATTTCCTTTTTTTAGATATCCCTTGTGCTTATTGTTTTTGGCTTTGTTCACTGTATTCATGCATATATTTGTAAGAACTTCTGTTTCATTTTCATTTTTACGTCTGTCATCGTCTGCTTTATCACTGGTTCTGTACCCCTCATAGGAAAATGCATATCCTGTACCTGAACCATCTCAACCTTCAGCCCCTCCCCTTAATATTCACTTACTACTTTGTTTACCAATTTTGATTTTAGTCCACCAGGCCAGATCCCTTATCAACTTAATTGATTTAAAACAGTTCCAGGTTTGATTACATTGTAATCATTGTCCCACAAATACTCTCCTGCTAAATCACTTTCTGCTTGCTCCAATTCATTATTCATAACTAGATCCAACACTGTTTCTTTTCTCATTGGGCTGAAAGCAAAAAAGTTTTCCTGTATGTATATTATGAGTTTCTCCCCATTTTAGTCCTTTCCACTGTTAATATTCCAGTACTTAAGTATTCAATCATTGCGACTCTTTTGTTCTTGCGTCTTTCTCTAATTTACCTGAAAATTTGATTTTCTTTCTCCTTTCCACTTTTTAGACAATAGACAATAGGTGCAGGAGTACGCCATTCGGCCCTTCGAGCCAGCACCACCATTCATTATGATCATGGCTGATTATCCACAATCAGTATCCTGTTCCTACCTAATCCCCATAACCCTTGATTCCACTATCTTTAAGACCTCTATCCATCTCTTTCTTGAAACTATCCAGAGACTTGGCCTCCACTGCCTTCTGGGGCAGAGCATTCCAAATGTCCACCACTCTCTGGGTGAAGAAGTTTTTCCTCAACTCTGTTTTAAATGGCCTACCCCTTATTTTTAAACTGTGTCCTCTGGTTCTGGACTCCCCCATCAACGGAAACATGCTTCCTGCCTCCAGAGTGTCCAAACCCTTAATAATCTTGCACGTCTCAATCAGATCCCTTCTCATCCTTCTAAACTGAAGTGTGTACAAGCCCAGTCGCTCCAATCTTTCAACATATGATAGTCCTGCCATTCTGGGAATTGACCTCGTGAACCTACGCTGCACTCCCTCAATAGCCAGAATGTCCTTCCTCAAATTTGGAGACCACAAATGCACCAGGGCCCTGTACAGCTGCAGAAGGGCCTCTTTACTCCTATACTCAATTCCTCTTGTTATGAAGGCCAGCATGCCATTAGCTTTCTTTACTGCCTGCTGTGCCTGCTTGCTTTTATTGACTGATGTACAAGAACACCTGGATCTCGTTGTACTTCCCCTTTACCTAACTTGAATCCATTTAGATAGTAATCTGCCTTCCTGTTCTTGCCGCCAAAGTGGATATCCACATTAAACTGCATCTGCCATGCATCCGTCCACTCACCTAGCCTGTCCAAGTCACCCTGTATTCTCATAACATCTTCCTCACATTTCACCCTGCCACCCAGCTTGGTGTCATCAGCAAATTTGCTAATATTACTTTTAATGCCTTCACCTATATCATTAATGCATATTATAAACAACTGCGGTCCCAGCACTGAACCTTTTGGTACCCCACTGGTCACTGCCTGCCATTCCGAAAGGGACCCATTTATCACTACTCTTTGCTTCCTGTCAGCCAGCCAATTTTCAATCTGAGTCAGTATTTTGCCCCCAATACCATGTGCCCTAATTTTGTTCACCAATCTCCTATGCAGGACTTTATCAAAGGCTTTCTGAAAGCCCAGGTACACTACATCCATTGGCTCTCCCTTGTCCATCTTCATAGTTACATCCTCAAAAAATTCCAGAAGATTACTCAAGCACAATTTCCCCTTCGTTAAACCATGCTGACTCTGACCTATCCTGTTACTGCTATCTAAATGAGTTGTAATTTCATCTTTTATAATTGAGTCCAGCATCTTTCCCACCACTAACGTCAGGCTAACCGGTCTATAATACCCTGTTTTCTCTCTCCCTCCTTTCATGAAAAGTGGGACAACATTAGCCGCCCTTCAATCCACAGGAACTAATCTCTAGAACATTGGAAAATGATTACGAATACGTCCACGATTTCTAGAGCCACCTCCTTTTTGCTGGCCTGTTGTGTATATCTATAAGCCTAATAACTCCTGTGTTGTTACTCGATTCTAATCTATTAAATCTGCTTTTGACCTCCTAATTACATCATTCTGTAGATGTTTATTTAATCAATACTGTCACACTCCTCTCCTTTTCCTTTTCCATACCTTTTTCTGAATGCCTTACCAGATATTTTGTTCCCCATTCCCCCTTTCTTTGAAGCAGCTCTCTGTTATTTCTACTACACCCTTGTGGCAACTTGTGCCACAGCTCACCAACTTTATTAACTCACGTTATGTGCATCACAAGTTGTTTATCTTCCCATAGACTGTTCGCCACCTGTCTCCCAGTTTCTGTCTGAGCGAAACCAGGATAAAACACACCACTTAAAGCCACAGCATTGTCACACTATGTGTAATGTTGTTCTCACAGTCAGCAGCTCATGTATGGCAATTCCAAAACTAACATTGTAACACAGATTTCATAACTAATAGTTAAGAACTTCTTGTTCAGGTAATTCTGAATGCAAACCCAGATAGGAAGCACACATCTTAAAGCATTTTATACTTTATATCAGTAGAACTGATCTGTACGTCACTGTTATGGATTAATTACAACTCTCTTGTTGGGAATGCATCATCAGTCTGTATCAACAGACACTTACACTGGGAACATCAGGTTTCTTACATTTTTGGGGCAACAAGAACACCTGTGACAGTAATGGCAACCAGTTTCTGTGGTTATGATTTTGATTAAAAACAATGATCTTATTTGTTTTTCATATTCTGTAGGGGGTTTGGTGGAGCATTTATGAGACCAGCAGGTGAGTTGAGAAATGTATCCCCTTAAGTTCTTTTATAAGAATATCATCTGAATCTCAAAATTCTACTCTAATTGATAATTCATATCCAAGTGTTTGCTTCTTTCTATATATTATTGTAAGCTATTCTCCAGTATTTCAGACATATCAAAATATAAACTTTGTTTATTATTATTTTATAACTGATAGAAATTTTAAACTGCAGTAACTTGATTCCATTTAGGTATTTGCTATCTAGTCATTGAGAACGTGATAATCAAATCACCTAATGTCTTGCTGCCATCAAATATAATATGCCTTAGGCTTTTCTGTAAACAGTACTAACATTATGTGGCACCTTTTTATAATGTCAGTTTTGCTGTCAGGCACTTTGGGACAATGAGGCATTTTTGAAGAGTAGCAAGTTTTTAACATTGAACTCTTGTGCCCCTACTTCAAACTGAAAGTGAAGTTTCAGATGATAGCAAGGGGTCTATTAAGCACTAGTACTTACTTCTCCTACTTGTATCTAACTCAAACATGAGGAGGTAATCACAGAAACGATAGAAAAATCCTGGGGTGTTCCTTCAGTATACAGAACATCTTGGTTTTTGTCCACACCAAATACCAACAATTCACAAACATGGAAATTCAAGGCAAAAAATCTACGTGAGCATCTCTTCAATCCTTGTTCTATCTTTCAACATATTCAGTTCAAGTCTACTTTTATTTTTGAAATCTCTTGGGGAGGAAAGTGAATATTGTCAATGTAATTTTAAATGTAACCTATTAATTAGTTGATTGTTTACTGAAGTCTTGTTTCATTTCTGTGAGCTGATTTCAAAATGTGATGACTGCTGCTGCTTAGTACACTGAATGTTGTCCCACTTCTGCACCCCTTAAAACACAATGTTAGACATTGCAAAAAAAAATTAAGCCTTATGTTTGAAAGTTAGTGATGTTTTCAAAGCAATGTATTCTAAATGGTGTGATTTATTTTGTGGATTTAACAGAGGAAGGAATTTTGTTACATAGAGAGCTTAGAGAAGGTGAAGGTGAGAATTAATAAAGGGGTTCAAAATCAGATATAGTTCATAAGACAAAATTTTTGCTAGTCCAGAAAGGTCATTAACAGGGTAACACACATTGTTCACCTTAAAACATTGGTGAGGTGAGATTTATTTTGAACACAAATTGTTATGCTGCAGCTGTACAAAACTCTGGTGCGGCCGCACTTGGAGTATTGCATACAGTTCTGGTCACCACATTATAAGAAGGATGTGGAAGCTTTGGAAAGGGTGCAGAGGAGATTTAGTAGGATGTTGCCTGGTCTGGAGGGAAGGTCTTACGAGGAAAGGCTGAGGGACTTGAGGCTGTTTTAGCTGGAGAGAAGGTTGAGAGGTGACTTAATTGAGACATATAAAATAATCAGAGGGTTAGATAGGGTGGCTAGGGAGAGCCTTTTTCCTAGGATGGTGACGGCGAGCACGAGGGGGCATAGCTTTAAATTGAGGGGTGAAAGATATAGGACAGATGTCAGAGGTAGTTTCTTCACTCAGAGAGTAGTAAGGGAATGGAACGCTTTGCCTGCAACGGTAGTAGATTCACCAACTTTAAGTACATTTAAGTCATCATTGGACAAGCATATGAACGTACATGGAATAGTGTAGGTTAGATGGGCTTCAGATCAGTATGACAGATCGGCACAACATCGAGGGCCGAAGGGCCTGTACTGTGCTGTAATGTTCTATGTTCCTTGAGTACACTTGCCTAAAAGAAAAGTATTTTCAGTTTTAATAACAACTTTGAGAAGAGATTTGGATAAAAACATGATGGAGTAAGATTTATAAGACTGTACGAAAATGGCGGGGGAATGAAAGTTATTGGATAATTTTTTCAAGGAAATGGTACGTGCATGATAGGGTGAATGGCTGTATGATTGAAGCATTCAGTAAATTCCTTCCTGAATTGTATAAATAAACTTGCTTCTAATTTTTCTGATGTTGTAACTGCTATTGATGCAAGAAGTTTTTTTGAAATTGGGCGATAGCTTTTTCACTTTTTTGACTTCACCCAGAAGATTCTGTGGGTTGATTGGAGTAGAGGCTTCACCACGTCTGGATGCATCAGTCAGAATAGACTTTATCTTTGTGATTTTTTGTACATCTGTATCTACATGATTAGGATGATCAAATCGTCTCTTATTTTAAAATATAAACTGATTATATTTCTTTGAAAGTTTGCCATTGATGAATGCCATATTTATTTATGAATTTGGATGAGTACTTTTGAAAATGGACTAATTATAAAAATATCACTAACTAGATAAATTATTTTCCCATTTTTTGGCAGTTTGCTGTTTCATTGAGAGAATGTCACTGTCAAAAATGCCTTTGAAGAATGACCCTATAATTGGTAAGCTGTTTTCAATATATTATTTGAAACCTGTCATTACACAATGTTTATTGCTTGTCTTTAATAATAAAGTCAGTAGTAAATGTTGTACCAAATGGGTACCAGTTAGGAATTTCAATAAATAGAACTTGCAGAATCAGGTTCCATTTAAACAAATCAATTCAATATATTTTGGACATCATTCATGTTGAGGGATTGACTATTTTAGCTGACTAAGTTCAGCAATGATGTGCAACTGGAAGGATAAAGAAAGTCTGGAGAAATAGAGCAGGAAATTTTAAAAAAGCTTTGTGACCCACACTGGCTTACAATCATGTCAGTTTTTGACGCTGTCTGCGCATTCCTTTGTTAGAATCAATTCATCTAAAAAAAACAAAATAAAGCAGTTATTATTAATAGGATGTATGTGCCATTTCAAAAAAAATGAGCTGTTATTTTTACACTGAATGCATACATCTACAGCAATGATGTAATAATGCAGGATATTTTGCTTTATACAGTAATACTGATGCGGAATTTTTATTCATTCATTCATGGCATGAGGACATTACCGGTTAGGCTGTTTGCAACAAATATAATCTTAGCCTACAGGCATACTTACTGTTTAAAATTTAAAATACAGGTCAAAAAAAACAGGGTTAACCTGAAACAAAAATTGAAAATGTTTAAGAAACTCAACAGGGCTGGCAACATCTGTGTAGAGAGAAACAGGATTAATGTTTGCAGCCAATATGACTTCCTCATCACTAAAAAGGGTTGCAAAATGATGGTTTTTGTGCTGTTGAAAAGGGAAAGGAGTTAGTGAAATAGATGGTGAGGGTGCCAGGCGTAAAGGAGAAATGGGTAGGCTCTGCTGAAATGAAAGCAGGCAAGACATGGGTGGGGGAAGATCAAGGTGGAGGACAGAGGTCATGCTGAGTTCTTGAACTCAATGTTCAGTCGTGAAGACTGTACTGTGTCTCAGTGGAAAATGAGGCGCAGTTCTTCCAGCTTACATTGCATTTTGTTGGATCGATGGAGCAGGCTCAGGTAGCAATATTAACATAGGAGCAAGAAGATGTTTTGAAATGGCAAACAACTAGAAAGTCAGGGTCATTCTTAGAGTGAAGATGTTCAGAATCTGGTCACTTGGTCTGTTTTTTAGTCATCCTGACGTGAAGAACACTCACATTGTGAGCAGTGAATTCTGCAGAAATCAACCATTGCTTGCCTAAACACTGAATTTTCTTTGGCTTATATGATTGTTTGTCTTTGAGAACAAAAATGTTTATTGTTTAATTCAGGAAATAGCCTCTCTAAGTTGAGCGTGTCTTATTCCGTATGTATTTCTACAAAATTTCTTTTGATTAGATGAATGGCAGTG
The DNA here is from genome assembly GCF_030684315.1 of Stegostoma tigrinum. NCBI lineage: Eukaryota > Metazoa > Chordata > Chondrichthyes > Orectolobiformes > Stegostomatidae > Stegostoma > Stegostoma tigrinum. The sequence goes on along the minus strand of NC_081375.1, from coordinate 41,546,546 downwards.
GCTTATTGATGACAGTCTGAAAAGCATACATCACTTTACCAGCACTGCAAAGCAGAAAATCAAGGTATTATATCCTATTTTGGTCTTTCTTATTTCATATCGAGTTGTAGAAGTTGAATATGCCAACTGAGTGGCACACTATAAATTTGAGTAACAGAAAGTTAGGTCTTAAATGTATATGAGCCCAGAATGTTTGCTAGACAGTCGTTATTCCAGTGTGGGTGGGAGTTGCGCATGGGGACTGTGTGGAATCGCTATTCCTTCAAAGGAATTCCCTGGGAAATTGAATAGGGCATGGAGCAATTCCTTCACACCCGGAACCCTCTGAAAACCTCATGAAATAGGAAACTTTGGATGGTTCCATGAATTTAAAGAAAACAGTTTTGGAGGAACGGTTTGAGCATTAAATTGATAGTCTAATTCCTGAGTAACCATTAAATTAGCCCTGCACTTCCATTTCACATTCCGAATACTACTCCTCCCCAAGATCCCTTTAGACTCCTTGGGACTTGCCCCAAATTCAAGCTTAACCCCTCCTTGAACCTAGCTGCTCACAGGGCCCAATGGCAGACTCCGCACACACTGGACCTCTCCACCACCCACTACCCTCAGCCCCCAGCCTGATGCTCTGCAAGAGATGTTTCTTGCATCCACTACAACATACTCTCAACGTGGGCATCAGTTACTGTGCAACCTGGCACCCAACCATTTGACATTCTATCCCCTTCCCAAATAGCATACTATCCAGTGAGCACTCTACACCATTATCATCTAGTATCTTATCCCTTCTGCAGTTGAAACCCTGCTTAGTTGGCATTCCATTCTCTATCTTCCCTCCACCATTTGTATTACTATCCCTGCCACCGTATCCCTCCCTAGTTGGCACCCTTCCTAATAGGGAACATAGACATCCATCGCCCTATCATTTGGCATGTTACCGTTCCAACACCCTAACATTGCACACAAGTTATCAGCTTACAGTTTGACAGCAGCTGTCGAAGTGGCTTGTTGGACTCCTAAATTTCTGAATATGGCAATTGACTACTGTGGAAAGGGGGCATGGTTTGCTTTCCTTGATAGTTTGACGAAATGAAAGAGCTGTCAGAATGGAAGTACAGCTCCATATTCTGAAGGAGCTCTGAGCAAAATCTTGTGGAGCTCCCTTCTTTCATAAAACAGTGGTGGAGTAGCGATCTGCCTGAGACACAATGCATTTATTTGTGTAATCTGCATGAGATTGCTACTACTGAGAAAATCTGGCTCAATGTTCCAGACTATGTTCCAGTATATTTTGTGCTGAGTTTTATAAACACTACTGTGATTACAGTTTATATTTTGTTTTGTCACCACCACTTTCCCTTATTGTAACACTTCAAAATCAGTGCAGTTGTTACTTTGCTTGTACAAATTGAATTACTCAAGTCTAATCGTTGTCAAATAGTAATAATCCCTGTGTGTTCAGTTTCAGGAAGCTGTGATCTCAGCACTGACTGCTTTGTGCAATGAGTACTATCAAACTGCCCAGGGAACTGCAGATCCTGAAATACAGAGTAAGGAATTCGTTTGGTATGGTGTTGTTCAAATTCATTTGTAAATTTTGCCCCCAGTATTTTGTGTTTTTTTTTAAAGGTTTGAATCCACTTTATTTGATCCTTGTTCAGTTTAATTTAATGTTACTATTATCAATTCAAGTCTCAATTTCTTTTGCATAATATGTGCATGCCTGTTCATTTCCTTCAAACCACTTGGACTCGAGCATCCAACTAAAAGATAAATAGTAATGTCCACATGCATTATTTCAGCATTCATTCCAAAATAAATCATTTTATAAGTTCAATTAATGACATGTTACTTTCCTGAGATTGCTTCTAACAGAGATACATCTGCCGTCAGGTGTCATGTGTTTAAATGTTTACCTTGCATGATGGTGATCCTGTACAGAAATTAGCTTCAGACCCATTCCTATATTTCTTTGACAGCACCAGAGATCAATGTAACAAGAAAGATTTGTAGTCAGATATATGGTGTCAACCAGTTTCCAATAAATATGATTTTCACTGTTCAAAAAGTGATTGTATAATTGATAATAAAACAAATTGACCAAGGAATGCATAAAACTATTTCTATTAATACAGTTTTGATTGTGTTGGCCTCCGTGCATTTGCTTATTTAATGGACTTGTAAGAATCAAGTTATTAAATGTATTAAGTTTGTCAGTATTTACTTTGTGTAAGTATGTGACAACCTGTGCCAATCTCCTGTGTCACATACAAAGCACACATACAAAAATGAATGTAGGAGTGATTTGTAATGTTGGACTGAGTCTCACATTTAGAATAGAATATCTTTAATCGTCACATATAATTCAGGGACTATCGTGAAAGTTTAAACATCGTCAATTACAGTGCCAACTTAGATACATAAGTACCTAGGCATAGCTTCTTTTGTGACAAGATTTTAGACAATACAGAAATGAAATGTCCAGCATGACAGGAAAGAGTTCAGTACTGCAGACCACGCTGACACAAAGCTTCCAGTTCACACCAGGCCCTGGCTCCATACCGTGTCAGTGACACACCATGCCTGGAGGCTGCTGTAGGAGGTGGGGAGATTGCCATCTCACAAGGAGTTGATGCCAGAGGCTGGGGATCATTGCTCACTGGAGGCTGGGATTCTTTGCTCCTTGCCGGAGGTTGGAGTCGAAGGGCAAAAAAAGGGAGAAGACAAAAGCTTGAGGCAAAGGAAAAAGAGAAGAGAAAGAAAAGAAAGAGCGAGTGGAGCAGACAGGATCCCGCTGGAGCGACCCACTCTGCTGCCATCTTGCAAAATTTGTTACAAACTATGCAGTTTAACACACTTAGACGTAAGGTCATAAAATTATGTGCTTTGAAGCTATTGTAACTCTTAATAACAGATGCTGTTTGGCCAACTGAATTCATTAATTTTCTCACTTTAACAAATTAATCCCCTTCCCCCTTGCAATTTATAGGAACATAAGAGTACTTCATTCAGTCCCTCAAGCCTGCTCTGCTATGCTGGGTCATAGAAGTTTGTGCATCTCAACACCATTTTCCTCTGTTTCCCCATATCCCTTCATGTCATTAATATCTAGAAATGTATCCTTTACATACTCAATGACTGACTATGGAATAGACGTGAGATTCACCAACTTCTGAGTAAAGAAATTCTCATCTCAGACCTAAATGGTTTTCCCGTTACTCCAAGAACTCCCACTCCCACCCAGCCAAGGGAAGTATGCATTCTATGCCTACACTGTCTCATCCTTTAAAAGTTTTGCCAGCTTCAGTGAGTAAGTTTCACTTTATAAACTCAGGAGAATGCAGACAGTCTCCTCAGTATCTCAATTTACAGCAATCCATCCATACCATTCATTTTGGAAGGTCAAATTTGAATGCAAAATACAGGGTTAATGGCAGGATTCTCGGCAGTGTGGACGATCAGAAGGATCTTGGGGTCCACGTCCATAGATCCCTCAAAGTTGCTACCCAAGTTGATAGGCTTGTAAGGAAGGCTTTCGGTGTGTTGGCTTTCTTTGGCAGGGGAATTGAGTTGATGAGCTGTGAGGTAATGCTGCAGCTCTATAAAACTTTGGTTGGACCACACTTGGAATATTATGTTCAGTTCTGGTCACCTCATTATAGAAAAGATGTGGAAGCTTTAGAGAGGCGCCGAGGAGATTTACCAGGATCAAGGTGGCAAGTTTTGACTTTATTTCTTTTCCTAATTTTACATCTTCAGATAAGCTAGTGGACAAATATATTTCAGAACTTCAACTTTCTGAAGAAATGACTCGCTGTGGATATTCTTTGGCTTTGGGTGCACTTCCTAAATTTATGCTCAATGGTAAACTCCACCAGGTAAGATTAAAGATATTTATAGCTTTTAAGTAGCAAGTAATCAATATAGTATTATTCAAAATATAACAGGTACACACTGGTTGACAAAATATTACATTTCTATCTCGAGCAATCCTTGTGACGATGAAGATTTTAAGTATTTCCAACCTTGTGATTAGTAGTGTTTTTTAAAGCATTTATTTGCTGTAATAGGAAAATGACTTACTAAAATTGTATGATGGTTATTTAAAAAAAACTTCAACATTTTCTCCAAATATTGTACTTCTGAAAATAACTTGAAGAGTCAATGATTTATAAAGTTATGCCCAGACATGTAGTGGCATCATTCCACTTGATTCAAACATTTAATGTTTTGACTCTTCTATAAATTGGAGCTAGAACTAATATGGCTAATTGCCAGGGCAGTTATGTGATGACTTGATGACTGTGCTACATCCCTCTATATTTGAACCTGAATAAATGCTTTAAGATGTGTATCCATTTTTGACAAAAATCGGGGAAAAGATCAAGATAATGTGAAGATTATTTAACACAAGTTAAGAAAATGGATGCAAAAAGCAATGTAAGAAACCATAAGCAACCCAAAATTTGCTTCTTTATATTGTTCCTGACATGATGACGGATGTGTTTGAGTGCATTACTATCAGGAAGGAAGACAGTTAACACGACAAAAGATGAGGAAGATGAGATTGGCAAGGTGAAAGATGAAGGAAATAAGAACCAAAAGAACGGCAGATGCAGTAAATCAGGAACAAAAGCAGAAGTTCCTGGAAAAGCCCAGCATGTCTGGCGCATCTGTGAAGAAAAAATTCAGAGCTAACGTTTCGGGTCCGGTGACCCGTCCTCAGAACTGATGGTAGCTGGGAAAACGTCAGTTTATATGCAGAAAATAGGGAGGGGACTGGGGTAGGGAGTAAATAATAGGATAGATCCTAAAGAGAGAGAAGAACAGTTGAACAGACAAAAGAGTTGGTAATGATCTGGCTGGGTGGGTAGATAGTTGTTAATGGGGATTGTTAGTGACAAACAACAAGTAGTGTGTCATGGCAGGCTATGTGATAAAAAGGCCTGGTACGTGGGGTAGGGGATAGGACTTGGGAGAGTTTAGACTCTAAAATTATTGAACTTGATATTAAGTTCAGATGGCTGCAGGGTCCCCAAGCGGAAAATGAGGTGGTGTTCTTTCAACTTGCACTGAGCTTTGCTGGAATACTGCAGCAAACCGGCAGCAGAGATGTTGGCCAGGGAACAGGGTGGTGTGTCGAAGTGGCAGGCAACAGGTAGCTCAGGGTCTTCATTACAAGTAGAATATAGATGTTCTGTGAAGCAGTCATCCAGTCTACATTTCATTTCCCTAATGTAGAGGAGACCACATTGTGAGCAGCAAATGCACTAGACTAGATTCTGGGAAGAGAGGTGAAGTGCTGCTTCACCTGCAAGGTATGCTTTGGCTCTTGAATACTGGGGAGTGAGGAGGTATATGGACAGGTGTTGCACCTTCGCTGTTCACAGGAGAAGGTGCCTCAGGGCTGTGGGAAATGTTAGGGGTGAAGGAAGTGTGGACCAGGGTGTCCTGAAGGGAACGGTCCCTGCGGAAGGCAGACAAGGGAGGGGAATATGTGTCTGGTGGTGGCATCTCGCTAAAGGTGGCAGAAGTGACATCTGATGATCTTCTGGATGTGGATGCTGGTGGGATGGTAGGTAGGACAAGGGGACCCCCCTCGCTGTTGCGGGAGGGAAGAGAAGGGGTGAGGGTTGAAGTGTGGGAGATGGCTCGGACCTGGTTGAGGTCCCTGTTGACAAAGGTGCAAGGGAATCCTTGGTCGAGGAAGAAGATGGACATTTTGGCGGCTCCCTTGTCGAAGTTGGCCTCATCTGAACATATACACGGAGACAGAGGAATTGAGAATGGGATGGAGTCTATACAGGAAGCATGGTGTGAGGATGTATAGCCCAGGTAGCTGTGGGAGTTAGTGGCTTTATACTGAATATTGATGACCAGTCTATCCCCAGAAACATTGAGGAAGGGAAGGGAGATAGACCAGGTGAAAGTGAGGGCAAAGTGGAAATCGGAAGCGAAATTGATGAACTTTTCCAATTGCAGACCAGAGAGGGAAGCAGCACCAAAGATATCATCAATGTATCGGTGAAAGAGTTGTGGGTGGGGTTCGGAATAGACTGGAACAAGGAATGCTCCACAGACCCCACGAGGAGGCAGGCATGACTAGGGCCGACACGGATACCCATGGTCACCCGTCTTACCCGAAGAAAATGACAGGGGTTAAAAGAAAATATTTTGAGGGTGGGTACGAGTTCGGCCCAGCGAAGGATGGTGGTGGTGGGTGGGGATGGTTCAAGTCTTTGCTCCAGGAAGAAGCAGAGAGCCCGAAGATCCATCTGGTGGGGAATGGACGTGTGAAGGGATTGCACGTCCATGATAAAGAGGATGCAGCTGGAACCGGCAAACTGAAAGTTCTGAAACTAGTGTAAAGTGTCAGAAGAATTGCGATATAAGTGGGCAGGGTCTGGACCAGGGGAGAAAAGACCAAGTCAAGTTAGGAAAAGATGTATTCTGTGGGGCAGGAGCAGGCTGAAACAATGGGTCTGCCTGTACAGCCTTGTTTGTGGATTTTTGGAAGGAGATAGAAGTGAGGTATGCGGGGCTGGGGGACTATTAGCTTGGAAACAGTGGGGGGAGATCAATGGATGTGATGAAGGATTTGAATTTAATAAAAAGCTTGGATGGAAATGCCAAAGTGCAGAGAATTCAGTCAAGAATTCGAGAGCAGGAACACAATGGCTAAAGTAACAGCAGCACCAACAGGTGATGGAGCATGATGATGGACTGGCAAGGAGAAGTCTGCTGGTGGAAAATTGGGGGATATGCAAAATGATGGCAGGATGGGAGTGGGATGCAACAATGGAGAAATTCAAAAACAATGATTGGCATTTTGAAAGTACTCCACTTCAGGAGAATTAAAGTGATTGTGGATGCAGCGTTTTGTCTAAATTAAAGATCTTTCCAACTTACTTTAAAGATATGAGTGAGTAGAAAACTTACATTACTAGAGGCATTGAGCAAAATCTAAGAGGTAGCTGTAACTAAATGTAGCTATGAGCATCTTTGATCTGCTAATGATATACCCTGCCAGTTTTTTTTTCCCTTCCTTTGCCCTTTAGAAGCTTTGAGATGTTTGAATTTTCACATTTGGGACATTTATCCCTCAACTCTCCTCTTGCCTTACTCAATATAGACAGTACTCTGCTTTCAATGATCACTGCTCCTCTGATTGATCAGTCACCTCTGGTGTTCTTCGTTTGCTCTGTTTACCATTTGTATGTGAGGAGAAACAAATTACAGAAGAAAAATGAGCAAAAGCCCTGAAGCAAAATGACATTTGTGCTCCAGGGCTGCCTCTTGCTAAAAAACAAGCTTTGTGACTTGTTGCTCAACTCTCAGAGGAGGCTTTTAAAGATTCCCCCACCCAGCTGTGTCACAATTTTGTTGTTTTCAAAAAATTAATGCTTGACTGACTTGGCAATGCCTCAGGTCGGAGCAAAAATATTTTTGCACATCGCGTACAATTTAACTAAATAACTACATTAAGCCAATGAATGAGGATTCATTTTTGAGTGTACAGTGTTTAATTTTATACATTTTTACTGCCTCTTTGGCAAATTCAGAGGGTGTCATTGGCCAGGCCAGCATTTATTGCCCCTCCCTAATTACCTGGAGGACAGTTCAGAGTCAGCCACATCTCTATGGGTCTGGAGCCACATGCAGGCCAGGTGAGGTAAGGACAGCAGATTTCCTTCCCTAAGGAGCATTAGTGAACCAGATAGGGTTTTCTGACAAATCATAATGGTTTTCTGATCATCATTAGGCTGTTAATTCCAGATTTTTGTTGAATTCGAAATCTGTTTTGTTAATCTCTTTGATCATATACAATATTTAATATTGAGATAAGCAATCGTATTAATCTGACTGTGGTTATTTGGATGATTGCAGGTGTTAGAAGGACTACAGAGAGTCACCTGGATCACAGTGAAAGATACCACCTTTGCAGAAGCGAGGAGGGATGCACTAAAAGCCATTGCTCAGTATGGACAATTGCAATTTATTCAGAACAGTGTGCTAATATGCACCACAAGTAAATTACTGCAGATACTGAAATTCTGAAATGAAGGAAAATGCTAGAAAGGTTCAGCATGTGTGTTTTCAGCACTTAGAGATGGAAATAGAGTTAATGGTTTCAGGCTGCACTCTTTCATCTGATGAAGACTCAGTGACCTGAAACTCTTTGTTCCCTCTCTTCAGATGCTGCCAGACCTGCTGAATATCATCAGTATTTTTTTACTTTGGTATATTAGTTTTTTAATTTATGCTCATAATCTGACAATTGAGACATTCCCTAAAATTACTTAATTTGTTGGGAGGAAGTAAACCAGTTAAACAATTTACTGATTTTTGAGACAATTGGAGGCTCATTCAATTTTTGTAAGCACGATGTAGTTGTGAAGCTTAAAATTTTGATACCTCAACGAAGCCAAATAACTGAAGAATGTATTCAATATTGTAAATATTTTTGTCACTTGCTTTATGATTGTAGGATTGACTATCTACTCTGATATGTAACAATAGAAAATAGAGGAAAATAGACCAGAGACCTGTTCCTTGTGGTGGCCACCTCAAAGCAGCATTTGGATCTGCTTGCTCCTGCCTTTGTTTGTTGGATGGGTTGGGGAGCTATAAAAGAGAAGATGAAAGATAACAAAAAAATTACAGAAATACAATACTCTTCAATGTCTAAACAAAATGTAACTGATTTTTAAATTTAGTTGTTGGATCATTTTCTGATCTGTTTTTTCTAATATTTTGACCTAGAGTCTGTAAAACTGTAGGAGTGAATGAAGATGGACCATGTGATCAAGTCGTCTGCCGAAATAATGTGTCCCAGATCTACAATAGTCTTTTAGATTGTTTGAATGACTATACTACTGACAGTCGAGGGGATATTGGAGCATGGTATGTATAGGATTTTGTAACATTATCAATTCCTGCTTATATTCTACTCTCTAACAAAACTACATTGTTCAATCCGTTGCATCAACCTGCAAAGAGTACGTGGCAACTGAATTAAGTCAAGTGAAAAAAATTCCCCTTTCCTTTCAGGGTAAATATTCCCACAGATCTGAGATATCTCATCGTGATGAAATGTATCTGTGCTAGAACAAGCTATGTGTGAAGCAGCTGCTGAGCCACTTTGACTCAAATTTTCTGAAATTGTAAAAATGTATATTGCACATATTTCTTCCTTGTATTCTGAATGATTCAATTGGAAATGTGGGAAACCTGATTTAACTAGAAGGTCTGGATGCTCTCGGCCTTATATTTGCAGACTTTCAGTTTTGTGTTCATAAATTTGCCACTTACTTGAGAGTGATTTTGCCTTGGCTGATTATCAACTCCAAGATAAGTTTGAGTACTGGAATAGATGGGTAATTAAATAAACTTGGAGGAGGAATTGAAGCTAGATTGTTCAACAGGAGGCATTTGGAGGAATGCGAGCTGTCATACAAATGAAATGGAACTAACTTGTGCCTGTCAGATGGAGGTGCTTCTTTTCTCATGTACAAGTGTTCACCATAATCAGAATAGGAGTACTGTTACAAAACATAAGGAAGCTACTTGGGGTATGCTCTTGCCAGCTGTCTGAAAGAGCAATGCAGCTGGTGCCAATCTCCTGCCCTCCCACCATGGCCCAGTATATTCCCACTTTACTGATAATATTCCAATTCGCTTTTGACTGCTTTGATCGAACACGCCATCACCACACTCTGAGGCAGGACATTCCAGATCTTAACCACTTGTGTGAAAAGTTGTCTCCATGTCGGCATTGCTTCTTTTGCCAATTATTTATGCCCTCTTATTCTCATTCTTGGCAAACATTTAATAATTTTCCATGAGGTTATGAGTTTAATTGCACTTGAATAAAACAGGAATTTCATTTCACAGTGAAAACTATTTCAGAGAAAGGAGGATAAATATCATATCCTGCTTCAAATCGGACATAAATTGCATATATTCGTTATGCATGGGATTTTACAGTTCTGTGTTTGAATATGAGTACCAGGTTCACAAATGCAAAGTAACATGAAATTAAGAAAAGTGTTTTATTTAAAATATTCGCTTCAAATTTGCATACTTTTCTCTTGACTGGCATCAGAAAAGATCATATCAGGATTCTACAGATCACATTATGATAATGTATTGTGAGCTTTAAAACAAATCCCTATCCCTATTTTCTCCTATTGTCTGTAAGGTCATTGTGATTTAATATTCCTCCAGTTTTAATTTACAATGAGGGCATATTTTCCCCCATTCCTTCTGTCTGTTGGCTTCAACTTTGTAAGCACTTAAACAGCACTGTGGTAAATGCAATTGTCACAGTCCCAGAGGACCAAAGGACTCTTCTCTTATTAGAGAGGGATGCAAAGGGCAAGATTGAGAAGGTAGGGTCTTCATGGTAACCTCAACCATTGCAGGACTTGGACCTGCTCTGTTGCTGTTACAGACCATCACAAACCAGCTGTTCTGCTAACTGGTCTCCAACACTGTTGCAAAGCTAAACCAGAAGTTGTGTTTATTTCATATTCTCTTGGACATTGGGGAACATGTGGGTTTTGGGATTGAGATGTGACCCACATCACAAGCACACTTACGAACATACAAGATGATGTAAAACTTGAACAGATAGAGATTATTTAATCAGTAATGATTTAAACTTGTATCACTTGGTTGTTATGTCTTTATCAAATACCTTGCTTTTAAAGGTGGAGTCCAGAAATCTGAAACTGCAGTTGCTTGTTTGGCTTTCCCTTGTGGTGTGGATTGATTGGCTAGCCAACAATTAGGATATGTAGGAAGTTTTGCTCCAGTTTATGTTTCATTCTTTTGTCAAATCAAGTTTTTATTTACTTGCGGAGTGCAAAAATGCAAATGCATGCCTCCTATATCAGACCAGGGGCTTTTTCCTTTGTAGTCCAGGGCTGTTGTTCTTATAATGAACACCTTGTAGAATCTTTTCATAAGTAGATGTGGAATGGAACAGTCCTGATCCATTAACTGTCTGCTATTTCATAAATTGTATAGTTTTTAAAAAACAGTTGAGTTCTACACTGTCAAAGTAATGTGACTAAGCCTCCCCAGAGGAGAACCAGTTACCGTCAAGATAAAGGCTGGCATTGTAAATAGCTAACTGTCTATGGCCCCATGCAAGTTAAGTAGAAAGACATCATCATATCTTATAAAATTTGTACAATTTACATGGAAATCCCATGGCATCATCTATAAAAGAATAATAAGTTCTCTAATTCCTGGCCAAAATTAATTCCTTGCTCAGTACTACCCAAAGCAGATTATCTTTCCATTTGTATCCTCTCCAACAGCTTTCCCAGCACTGATGCCAGACTCACCAGCCTGTAATTACCTGGATTACCTATTTTTCCCTTCTTCAACAACAGAACAACATTGATCATTCTCCAGTTCTCTGGAACCTTGCCTGAGACCAAAGACATCATCTTTGGCTTGAATCTAAAAGTATGGCCTTCTTTGCCTTTCTGACCCTCACTCCTCACCTCTGCCTTCTATTTTTAAGAGCTCTGCGTCTGTTACTGAAGATGTTGGCTTTTGTCACCACTCAAGCACATTTCTGAGTACCTCACAGTATCACAATTTTAACTGTTGCTTTGCTTGCAGCCAGCTGCATTCACAGTACTTTGTGGAATTCCCCAATGGTGGCCTTGCAAACCCAGGAAGGTTATGAACTCCTCTAATGATTAAATTTGCACAGACTACTTGGCTAATTTTTGTTCATCAGTGGCAGCCATACGCTAATGAATAGCTGCCCCTTGAGGAGTGCACCCCTTAATAGGCCTACCTATTTAAATAGTGCTGACCATGAACAATTTCCTGCAATTTTGCCTCCTCCTTTGACTGATCCTTATATTTCTGTTTCTCATGTTCCCCATAAAAATTCCAAACTAGTCTTTGAGCGAATGAAAAGCTTTTTAATGAACTTAACTGGCCAATAGTCTGTATTAAGTGGGTTGCCAGGTCCTGCTTCTAACCTTTTGAGCAAAATCACCAAAAATATGAGGACAAATTGGCAGTGTTAGTTTTCATGCCCGGTCCCCACCCAACCTGCATGCACACCTCCATTTTAGAGCAAAAACTTACTGTCTCAAGTCCCGTCGTATCAACATAAATTTTACATTGCAAATGTAAAATGAATGAGTAGATTAGTTTTTCCCTAGTCTTGTAAATCTGTCAAAGACCTAGATAAGAAAACCAAGTAAAAACAGATTGTTAGCAAGAAACTGAGCTGTCTTTGTTATTTGAAGACATTTTTAATGCATTTTAATGTCAAGATAAACTCTAGATTCAGCTTTTGTTTTTCCTTCTTAATCTAATGTGGTAAGAAACTATTCAGTTTAATCACTCGAAACGAAGATACTTTCTATGGTTATTATACCATTAATAGGGTGATGTAGATATTTGTTCATTTACTTTGAACTTTGTACAAATCTAAAACTCTGAGGTGTCAGGGCTTGTGCTTAACTGTGGTCAAATTTTCTATTGTTCATGAATGCTCATTTGTGGAATTAGCTGTGTTGCTTTCTTAGCTGTGAGTGACTTTGATAGGTGTTTTCGGTAGCTTCATATAAATGTTCTGTACAGAAAATTTGCAATTTGTTTTCTCAGGCAGAGTATCCTTGAATAAATTGAATGGATATCGTGGACTGCTCCAACAGTAGCTGATAATGGAATAAAGATGAGGGAGCAATCCAGTTAAAAGCACTCTCGCCCATCCATTGCAAGATTTTCTAAAAAAAGTTGAAATTCCTTTAAAGATTTTCCAAGAATCAAATTTGCAAGTTTATAGCATTTTTTGATCCTATGCAGAATCTTTCTGTACCATCATCTCGCTTTAAAACATACTTTGAAACCAGTGGTTGTCTGAATTTGTTTCCTGTATGCAACATATAATTTTTTTGTTAGTGCCAAGTGCTGCCTTCATCATGTCAGTAATGTGGGACAGATCTGTGCTAGTGCATTTCACCTTTGCAAACTGGAAGTGTTTTGTCCAATTACCTATTGCTTACGCTAGGTTTTTGCTTCCATTCGAAAATTCAATCATTTACTGTGTTACAAATACTACATAAATACAAATTATTGTCACAACATATTTGCAGACACATACGGATTACACCGTGCGACAACCTACCTCACTATCCACAATCCCACCAATTTTTATGCCATCTGTGCACTTACTTATCAGGCCGCTTACGTTTTTGTCCAAATCATTTATAGAAATTACAATAAACAGAGATCCCAGACTAATTCTTGCGGAACGCCGCTGGTCACAGACCTCCAGTCAAAAAAAGCACTCCTCCACAATTACCCTCTACCTTCTATGAATATTGTATCTGACTTCCCGTTTAACTTAATCTCTGGACCAGCCTAACATGAGATACTTTTCCAAAGTATCACAATGTAGTGGTGATACTGGAGAGGTTGAAATGAGTAATATTGAAATGCAGGCCGAAGCTGAGTCTGTGTCTGTGAATGCTGCATGTTTATGAGTAGGTGGAAAGGGCCAAGGACGTAGATTGATAAATTCTGGAAGAGAGGCCAAGGGACCAAAATGTGCCACTAACACAGCTGCTGTGAGAAAGCCGAGAAAGAACTGAAGTTTGTTTGGATAGTTGTTGAGTTGACATTGCCAACATTTGTTATCCATCCCTAAGTGCACTTGAGAAAGTAGTTGTTGAGTTGCTTTCTTGAACTACCACATTTAGTGTAACTACTCACAATATTGTTAGGAAGGGGATTCCGAGTCTTTGACTGAACAGTAGTGAACAAATTGAAATATCCTTCTAAGGCAAGATGGCATGTTCCTAGGAAGGGACCTTGCAAGTGCATGTATTCCAGTGTGTCTGCTGCTGTTGCCCTTTGAGATGGTAGAGGATGAAAGTTTGTAGCAATGAGTAAGAATGGTTGGTAAGGTTATGCAAGTGTTATTTGTTGTCACTGTACACTGATCATGGACATAGTGAATAATTATGGCAGTAGAAAGGGTGCCAATTAATTGGGTGGTTTGCTTTTTTTTTCCAGGTTTGCTGATTTTTTTTTGAGTGTTTATGGAAGTGAATCTATTCGGGCAAATAGAAAATATTCCAATACATTCCTGACTTGTATCTTGTAGATGATGAGCAGGCTTTGGGGATTCAGGTGAGTTACTTGAATTCCCACCTGCCTGTGTGGTCACAATATTTATTTTATTTGTGCTGTTAATTTTCTGACTAATGATAGCTTCCAGGATGTATATCGATTTTTTGTGTGTGTGTGTGTGTGTGTGTGTGTGTGTGTGTGTGTGTTGAGGGTTGTATGTCCAGTGCGCAATGACAGTCACGCCATTGAACGTTACCAGCAGCAAGCTTGTATTTTTTCCTGTATTTTCACTCAGCCAGTTTGACACTTCACTTTCAGGTAAGATTGTGATTCACAACTGAATGTACTGCATGAACTTGTCTCAGCACTCAATAATTATAGTGCCACACCTATAGTGTGACACCTCAAAACTCTTGCTGAAGATGCTGAACATATGTAAGGGAACACATTATTCATCCAATCTAATTAACATTAAATTACAAATAATCTAATGAGGAACAATGAATATCTTATTTAATTATTTCCTTCAGTAATTACTTCCTTTTTTTTTTACAAAGCTTTCATTTATAAAATAAGAAGTATCATAAACCCACCCAGTCATTATTTGAGTGAAATTCTCTTATTTATTGTGTTGACCCTGATTTTCCAATTTGGGATAACAAAGTGTGGAGCTGGATGAACACAGCAGGCCAAGCAGCATCTTAGGAGCACAAAAGCTGATGTCTCGGGCCTAGACCCTTCATCAGAAAAGGGGGATGGGGAGAGGGTTATGAAATAAATAGGGTGAGAGGGGGAGGCGGACCGAAGATGGATAGAGGAGAAGATAGGTGGAGAGGACAGTATAGGTGTGGAGGTAGAGAGGGGATAGGTCAGTCCGGGAGGATAGACAGGTCAAGTTGGCGGGATGAGGTTAGTAGGTAGGAAATGGAGGTGCGGCTTGAGGTGGGAGGAGTGGATAGATGAGAGGAAGAACAGGTTAGGGAGGAGGGGACGAGCTGGGCAGGTTTTGGAAGTTGGGTTGAGTGTTGGGGCTTGATGACTGGATGTCCAGGTTGAGGTGAGATTTGGATTGGGGAATCAGGTATCGAATGACATTGAGGTTGCAGTAGCTGAGGAGGATGGTCACTGGTGAGTTGGAGTGAGGGAATCAGTTTTATAGTTAGCCAGGAGTTGGTGCAAGTTTCAGTCCCTCTAACCTTTCCTGTGCATACATATTAAGGTAAGTGAGCGAGAGTCTTCAGCTCAGATTCAGAATTGAGGACTTTTTGGAGAGTTCCTGATGCTACGTAATTGCCTATCAGAAGTTTCAACTTCCTGGGCAAGTCAGCTGCATTCAGATTTCAACATGATCCTGAAGCACAACTCTACACATCAGCAAAGACTATCTTGCTGTCAAACATCTGGCAATCAATATGCGCAGCTAAAAATAATGCTTATAACAAAGTCACAAAATTGTAAACATTCTGGCAGAAATCACTGAGATTGCAGCTTGACATTGGCAGCACGGTGGCTCAGTGGACCCAGTTTTGATTCCAGCCTCATGTGACGTAGAACATAGGACATAGAACAGTACAGCACAGCACAGGCCCTTCAGCCCACGATGTTGTGCTGACCTATTATCCTACCAAGGACAATCTAACCTGCATACCCTATGTTTTACTATCCTCTATGTGCCTATCCATGAGCCACTTAAAAGTCTCTGAAGTATCTGAGTCTGCTGCCACTGTCGGCAGCACATTCCACACGCCGACCACACTCTGTGTGAAGAACCTATATCTCACATCTCGCTGTACCTTCCTCCAATCACCTTAAAACTATGTCCCCTATGTCATTTCTGCCTTGGGAAAAAGTCTCTGGCAATCCATGCTACCTATGCCACTCATCATCTTGTAAACGCCTATCAAGTCACCTCTCATTCTTCTTTGCTCCAATGAAAAAAGCCCTAGCTCCCTCAACCTTTCCTCATAAGACCTGCCCTGCAATCCAGGCAGTATCCTGGTAAATCTCCTCTGCACCCTCTCTAAAGCTTTCACATCTTACCTATAATGAAGTGACCAGAACTGAACATAATATTCCAAGTGTGGTCCAACCAAAGTTTTATAGAGCTGCAGCATAACCTCACAGCTCTTAAACTCAATTTCTCTGCCAATGAAAGCCAACACACCATACACCTTCCTTACAACCCTATCAACTTGAGGGATCTATGGACATGACCCCAAGATCCCTCTATTCCTCCACACTGCCGAGAATCTTGCCATGAGCCCTGTATTTTGCATTCAAATTCGACCTTCCAAAATGAATGGTATGGATGGATTGCTGTAAATTGAGATACTGAGGAGACTGCATTCTCCTGAGTTTATAAGGTGAAATTTACTCACTGAAGCTGGCAAAACTTTTAAAGGATGAGACAGGGTAGGCGCATAGTATGCATACTTCCCTTGGCTGGGTGGGAGTGGGAGTTCTTGGAGTAACGGGAAAACCATTTAGGTCTGAGATGAGAATTTCTTTACTCAGAAGTTGGTGAATCTCATGTCTATTCCATAGTCAGTCATTGAGTATGTAAAGGTTACATTTCTAGATATTAATGACATGAAGGGATATGGGGAAACACAGGAAAATGGTGTTGAGATACTCAAACCTCTGTGACCCCAGCATAGCAGAGCAGGCTTGAGGGACTGAATGGAGTACTCTTATGTTCCTATAAATTGCAGAGGGGTAGGGGATTAATTTGTTAAAGTGAGAAAATTAATGAATTCACTTGGCTGAACAGCATCTTATTAAGAGTTACAACAGTTTCAAAG
The DNA here is from genome assembly GCF_030684315.1 of Stegostoma tigrinum. Lineage (NCBI taxonomy): Eukaryota > Metazoa > Chordata > Chondrichthyes > Orectolobiformes > Stegostomatidae > Stegostoma > Stegostoma tigrinum. The sequence goes on along the minus strand of NC_081375.1, from coordinate 41,529,633 downwards.
CACATAACTTTATGAACTTACGTCTAAGTATATTCAACTGCATAGTTTGTAACAAATTTTGCAAGATGGCAGCAGAGTGGATCGCTCCAGTGGGAGCCTGTCTGATCCACTCACTTTTCTTTTTCTCCTTTGCTTCAAGCTTTTGTCTTCTCCCTTTTTTTGCCCTTTGACTCCAACCTCCGGCAAGGTGCAAAGAATCCCAGCCTCCTGTGAGCAATGATCCCCTGCATCAACTCCTTGTGACATGGCAATCTTCCCACCTCCTACAGCAGCCTCCAGGCATGGTGTGTCACTGACACGGTATGGAGCCAGGGCCTGGTGTGAACTGGAAGCTTGGTGTCAGCGTGGTCTGCAGTACTGAACTCTTTCCTGTCATGCTGGACATTTCATTTCTGTATTGTCTAAAATCTTGTCACAAAAGAAGCTATGCCTAGGTACTTATGTATCTAAGTTGGCACTGTAATTGACGATGTTTAAACTTTCACGATAGTCCCTGAATATATGTGACAATTAAAGATATTCTATTCTAAACATGAGACTCAGTCCAACATTACAAATCACTCCTACATTCATTTTTGTATGTGTGCTTTGTATGTGACACAGGAGATTGGCACAGGTTGTCACATACTTACACAAAGTAAATACTGACAAACTTAATACATTTTAAAAACTTGATTCTTACAAATCCATTAAGTAAGCAAATTGAGGCCAACACAATCAAATTGTATTAATAGAAATAGAATTATGCATTCCTTGGTCAATCTGTTTTGTATTCAATTAAACAATCACTTCTTAAACAGTGAAAACCATTTCATTGGAAACTGGTTGAAACGATATTTCTGACTACAAATCTTTCTTGTCACATTGATCTCTGGTGCTGTCAAAGAAATTTGGGAATGGGTCTGAAGCTAATTTCTGTACAGGATCACCATCATGCAAGGTAAACATTTAAACACATGACACCTGACAGCATCTCTGTTACAAGCAATCTCAGAAAAGCATGATGCAATTAACTGAACTTAAAAAATGACTTACTCTTCCTGTGTGGAGATCGCACTTTCTTCCCTTGTTCCGCAATCCAAAGATGTGTAGGCTAGGTCGATTGGCCATGTTAAATTGCTCAAAGTGTTTGGGGATGTGCAGGTGAGGTGGATTAGCCAGGGTTATGGGGATATGATTGGGGGTGGGTCAGAGTGGGATGCTCTTCAGAGAGTCAGTGTGGATTCAATGGGCCAAACAGCCTGCTTCCACACTCTAGGGATTCTATGGTTATTTATGTGAGAAATGCTTGCAGTAAGTTTCTCCATTTATTGTTCCCCTTTTCTTTAAGTTATGAGGCTTGATGAAACTTCTACTTCCGTGTCAGTGGAAGTTGACAGCTCTACGGAAAAAATGTATTGTTTATATTGCCTTCTCAAAGTTGCCCCTTAAATCCCACTCCTGTAATAACCAGCATAGCCATGGTAACTGGGACATAAAAAAAGACAATAGCTGTGTAAACAATTATTAGACGTAGTGAGTACCTAATTTAAAAAACTGAGCTAGTGGTGTTGTTTGAGTCTTTTTCGTTATTGAGAGAAATTAAGATAGGAACTGGGGATAGAAATTGCTATGAAGAGCTCTATTCCCAGCTTCTCCAACTTTATCCAACTGAGACCCTCTTTTGATGGTTGAAAGCTGATATAATGACAGCTTCAAAACAGGGACAGTGGTGGGGTGGGGGTGTGTTGCTGGGCAAGGTGGTGTCAATTGGTGGGGGGAGGAATAGGTGGTCAGAGGACAAGGGTACAGTTATAAAATCACAATTTACAACATTTAAAGTAACAATAGTTTATAGAAAAATAATCTCAGAAAGCTACCGTCTTATGCAGGCTCTGTCAGTGATAATGATTGTGTCATGGAGTGCATTTCATTAAATGGTGACCACCAGCAAAATGTGTGCACTTCTGTCAAGTGGACTGGGAGCCTATCACTAGATTGTTTCCCCTGAAGTCCACTTCACTACTGCCATTGTAGCTGGCAATCCCAGTTGTCCATCCTGTTGTCTTGCCACATTCTGACTTTGCTGACATGCAACTAAATCTAGACCATGACAGTTGACCATATGTTTTAGTTACTGAAGATTCACAGCAGAGAAATAAGCAAATCTATAAAAGTGGTGTCTTCTGCAAATACTGGTTAGGGAGCAGAGTTTGTGGTGGGGTTCAATGATGCAGCTTTAGAGGAGACCATTCAGCTTATCATGCTTGTACTACTCTTTGAAAGCGCAGTCCAATTTAGTCCCACTCCATACTTTTTCTCCAGAGCTCTGCAACTTTATTTTTCCTTCTCAAGCATTTATCCATTTCTCTTTTGAAATTTATAGATGAATTGGCTCCAACCACCTTTTCAGGCAGTGCATTCCAAATCAACTTAAACCACTGCACATTTAAAAAAAAACATAAATCTCCATCTTTTGCCAAATGTCTTGAACCTGTTGCCTCTTATTATCAACATTTCTACCAAAAAAGTTAGTTTCTTCCTATTTCTTCTGTCAACCTGTCATTATTTTGAACACCTTCATTGTATTTCTTCTCACAGTATAGAGAATAAGAAGAATAATTCCATCTAGCCTATCTACATGAATGAATTTCCATTTCTTTGTAATTAAAATACTATAGGCAATTGCAGCATTAACCCCATAGCCTTGGTAAATGCTAGTATAACAAAACTTGCTTTTGCATAGCATTTTTGAATGCCAGGTGCATAGGCGTAATATAATGGAGCTCCTGCAGAATGCAATAAAACCAGCTTTTTATCAGATTTGTTGAAGCAACCTTCAGGCGCTATTATGATGGAAATAGAACAAGTGGCGTGTTTTGCATTTTAACTGCCTGCATAGTCCTTGATCTAATTCTACACAATTGGTCAAAGATACCAAACGTTATGAAATAACATGATAATCTAACTGATGCTGGATGTTGTAGCAGCACTATATGTGCTGTGTGTTACAATTTAACCGGTATGCATGGGATAGTTTCAGACTTGAAACACAACATTATGATCCTTTTCATCCTTAATGAATAGAGTTTTCCTTTTCCTAACATGCTTTAAGTTGGCGGATGTTTCAAGATAGTTATGTTGCATCAAGTTTGATACAACATGCAATTCCTTGATGCTGTAAGATATAGGCTTTCAAATGCAAATTTCTCACAGCATGTTTCTATGTATGTGCCACCCTGTCATCTCTGTTCACTGTCTTAGTTGTCACCTAGAGGCAGGAGGTATAAAAACCACCAAAGTCGTTACATTACAACTCCTGAAGATGGAATCAAGTGTAGCAATCTTATCCAGTAACAGTAGAAATAGGATAGCCAAATACCAATTTTTGTGTTGACCCAGTGAGGTTATTTGCATGAAGAAAATCTAAAAAGATAAAAGAGAAAGGATGTCATCAAGTGAGAATACCTTTAAATAATTTAAGAAGTTCTCCTGGAATGGAGATTATTGATGTGTTTGATCAAGAATGGCCCTGTTGCAATCTTCAGAGGGAAAATAATGAATTATTTTAAAGGATTAAATTTGGGCATTGTCTTTGAACAGTCAGAGCTAAGGCTTTGTCAGCAACTTGAGAGACGTACGGTGGGGCATCATGGCAAAGTCAAATGTCTTGCAAAACTGTCTCTAAAGATTCACGGTCACATTTGTCATGCTGTTTAAGGTATAAGGCAAGGAAAGTTTGTGCCAAATCCAGTTTGATTAGACTTTGTTCAGAAAGCTGTAGATTAGCTGTTGAACTGATTCAGTGGAAGACAACATACTAAATGGGATTGCTCCACTTTCGTACTTGACTCCTTTTTCAAAAGAGCTTGTATGTAAACAACTTTTGTGGTTTTCGCTCCTCCTATCTATGCTGCAACATTTTCATCTCTGATTTTAAAGTAAATAAGGAAGTCAAGGTTGATAGGCACGTTCAGAATCCTTCATTTCTCATGTAGTGTTTGGTTCCCAGATAGCAGAGGCACATTTGGCAAAAATAAATATCTATCTCCACATTATGTATGAGAAGATCTATTGTGATAAACATGCATTTGTATCAGATGCATATGAGAAGTATTCAAAAAGCAAACAAATTTTTTTTAAATGCTCACCAGATCTGGCAGCAACTGTGAAGAGACACTATTCATATTTCAGAAGAATGCCCTTTCATCTGATGAATGGTTATCATTTGAAGTATCAATTCTGTTCTGTCTCCACAAATACTGATCCTTTCTAGTTTTTTTTTATTTTGGAACTAACCCATTTTGCTAAAGTTTTCCAAGCAGCGGGTTCCTTTCTATATCTATCATTCTCCAGAATGGTCAACAAGTATGAAACTTCTGTTCCTTATTAGTTGTGTAAAAGTAGAACCCCTGTATTGCTCCACAGTTTTACAAACATTGTCTGATTTTAGCTTAAAAGTACATTTGGTTCTTCTACTTTATTCTGTTCAGAGTGTTTTTTTATTAAGCAAAGGCAGGCGTATAGAGTTAGGTGACAGATCAACTATGACTTCACTGAAAGCTGAAACAAGGGGCTGAATGGCCTGCTCCTGTTCATTCCTATCTTCTTAAATGTCTTGTTTGCAGCATGGCAGCACCATCCACTGACACAAAGTGGCGTTAATAATTCTAAGAACTATTTCTATCTCTTAGTTAAAATTAATGATATGTAAAGAGCTAAGTTGGTTGGAAGTGCAACAGTACAGATTAGAGCATAGTTTCAGAATAGTGTGACACTCATTTAAAACTGAGATTTAAAGCAATGTCTTCTTTCAGAGAACAGTGAATCTCTGGAATTCCCTATGCAGAGTGTTGTGGAGGCTAGAATACTGAAAGTATTTAAAGAGGATAAGGGTAGATTTTTTGAAATATCCAGAAGTTGAGAACAACTAGCACAAGAGAGGAGTTGGGACCTGGGGCAGATCTTCCCTGATCTTATAGAATGGTGAGGCAACTTGAGGTACTGAATGCCAAACCCCCAAGCCATTTTTATATTCGACTTCAGGAGGCTTTACACATCTAAGCAGTTGCTTGTTTGCTCATTTGTGCTCTCTATTTCCCTCATTCATTTGCTTCCACTCTGCATCAGTTGTTTTTCCTTTTGAGTAGACAAAATAGTTGGAAAGGCCATAGAATTTCACTTGGTCATATTTTGAAATCAATTTGGCTCAATTCATGGCACCTAAATAGCTGTTGGAGTTACTTGCAGTTTTTCTATCATTCTACAGTATTGTTTACTCTATTTTTGTGATCGGTGCTTCATTCAAAGCTTTCATGCCAAGCTCATTATTTAATGCCTTGCCAGTTAGGGATGGGAAACAAATGCAGGGGTTGCCAGCAATACCTACATCCCATTAAGCAATGAGGGAAAAAATAAGATAAAGAAATTCTATCAGGGTTTCTTGTTATAGTGGCTATAGAAAATTACTAGTCTCGAGTGCTTTACTGGCATGCATTAATACAATTCTGATCGTGACAATAAACATATAATCCCCAATCCCTTAATGCAGAGAGACATTTTGATCTGCAATTTGATCATCTCTAGATCAACAATTAAGTTATTTTCGATGGACAAGATGAAAAGATGTTGCCATTGTTTCTTCTCTTTATAAAGTTGCTGTAGGCAGTTCTTGTTCAAATAAGCATGTGAATGCTGAATTAGGACAAGCTCAGGCTGAGTTGTGGTCACCATAGATTAATAAATTGCAGGCTTAGAAGAGGTAGACAATTAAATAAACTGTGATTTGGTGTGAGTCATCACAGCAGAATAGACTGGGGCTATTCTTCCTAGAGCATCGAAGGCTGAGGGGTGACCTTATAAAATAATGAAGGGCATAGATAGCGTGAATAGCCAAGGCCTTTTCCTCAGGGTAGCGGAGTCCCAAACTGGAGGGTATAGATTTAAGGAGAGAGTAGATCGATTTAAAAGGGACCTGACGGGCAACTTTTTCATGCAGATGATGGTGTAGGTATGGAATGAACTGCCAGAGGAAGTGGTGGAGGCTTGTACACTTACAGCTTTTAACATGTACCTGAATGGGTACATGAATAGGGTGGGTTCAAGCAATATGGGCCAAATGGTGGCAAATGGGTCTAGATTAATTTAGGATATCTGGTTGGCATGGATAAATTGGACTGAGCAATCTGTTTCCATGCTTTACAACTCATTGACTCTATGCCTAACAGAAGGGTGAGGGTGGAAGTGGACAGAGAATCATAGATTTTAAGCTATCTTTTCTGCCCAATTGATCAATGTATAAAACAAAAATTTAGAGAATTGCTTGATATTTCCAAATATCTGGGCTTAGGTTTCAATTGACGTGATAGCAGTACTTCAAATTAAGATGGGTACGGTAAGGTAGATACAGAGAAAATGTTTCCACTCGTGAGGAGCCCAAAATCACTTGCTGATAAACTCAGTTTTGAGTGAGGAGTGTTGGAAATGAGAAACTTGCTACCACTTGAAATGGCTACAATGAAGATCATGAATGTGCTCAAGGAGAAGTGAAGTAAGTACAAGAAGAAGTTGGGAATAGAAGGATATATTGACATAATGGGATGAAGTAAGCAAACCCATTTGAGAGATAAACAATAGTCTAGTCATTAGCTAAATGTACTTTTTGTTTTGCTGTAAAATCATTAGTGTTTATTACTACTCGTGTTACAAGTTTTATATCATCTGCAAATTTCGGTTATGTATCTGACAAACAGGATCAGAATTTGGAATTTATTTGGCTTAGCCAATGCCATCTAAATGACTGTTCGGGCTACTTGCTGTTTTTCTTTCATTCTGCAGTGCTGGTTGCTCTGTTTTTGTGATCTGTGCTTCATTCAATGCTTCCTCATCAAGCTTGCTATTAAATTCCAGGGGAATGCCACAGAATCCCTCCCTCCTATCTGCAAAATAGCTTTTCACCACAGCACTCATTTTCTATCCATTAACTAGTTGTGTACCCATGCTGTTACTATCCCCATTATTCTGTAGGTTTCAGTTTTGCTCGCAGGACCATATAAACACCAACAGCAGTGTTGCCATCCACTCTGCTACCTCATCGTTTTTAAAATGCTACAGAGAAGAAAATATCAAGCAGTCTTTCAGCATTCAACAGCAAATAGCGCTCTTCTGTTTAACCTGTTTACGTAGAGTTATCTGCACTTGTTATTCTCTGAGTTGTGTCTTTGTTTCCATGTAATTCTATGGGAGTAGAAAATAGGTAACTGAAATTAAATGTAAAAAAAAACTTGATCAAACAATTTTCAATCACTAATAACATGGGTAATTGTGCTTTTTGACTTGTCTTTGGTGAGATGAAGTAGGTGATAATCCAGTGTCAAAATTAATTTGATAAGGATAAAGTAGAAGTACATTCTCAAGATGAATGCTTCAAAGATAGTTTTGATAAATATCTTCCGGGGCAGCACTTCATTAAGTTTAGTGGGAAATAATTCTGATACCTTCAATATTTCTATAGCCTTTGGTGCTTGCTTTTACTGTGTCTAATATGTGAAAGATTATTTGGATAAAAATGCTTATTCCACTGCAGTTTCAGTGTAATACCTGTCATTATACTCGTGGGTCTGTTCTAGTTAACCTTTTTGGGATTGTGCCAGCTTTTTTGGTGGTCCAACTCACTAGGTATTTCAAAATTGGCATTTATGAACTTAAACATTTTATTTATTCGACAGAATTTGCCATTACTTTTCTATTTGGCCTAAAATAAGCAAACATAACTCAGAGGCCAGTGTCACTTACCGTTTTGCATTATCAACAGGGTACGAGAAGCTGCCATGACAAGTTTGATGGAAGTAACAATACTCCTTGTACAAACTCAACCTCAGCTCATCTCTCCTGATAAGTGAGTTTAAAATTCTCCACTTGTTCCAGGTGTAATTTTAATTGTGATTTACATATTACTTTAATCAACTATCCAGTGTTTGGCTGTTAGTGTAAACTGCATAGTAATGGTGTTGTGCGCCAGTGAGACGGAATGTCTTTTGTCATTGAAAATACGCCAAAGGCTTATAATAGATTGTATCCAGCAAGAAATGGCAATCATAGCCAGACTGCAGCTCTAATCAAATGCTGTCCTGTATTTCTTTCCTGGCTTTCCCATAAACCTGAATCTCAGAATCCCTCAAGAGCTCTAGCAGCGTAGATTTGGCTGAAGGCAGGAAGTGCTCCCTTTTTACAGCATTAGCTGCCGTATGGTTTTAAAGTCTCCTGTGAATTAGAGAGTGTGAATATGGTTAATAATGAGGTGACATGTTGGGAGGGTAGTTGGGTGGCCTGTAGGAATGAATAAATTTGGGACTATTTTTTTGGGGGGTAGTTCAGTGCTCTGGAGACAGGAGGTTGGGTGGTGTAATGAGAGACATGGAGCATAGTTGAGGGCCTTGATGGTCGTTTAGGGAGCCAGGGCAGTTGGCTGTTGTTTGTGCCTGACTGAGATAATTTGCATTATTATCATGAGTTACACGAGGTTTTTCTCTTTAACATTTCCTGCATAATCTTTTAGGCAAGTAAGACGACCTGTCCAAAATTTGTTTGCAGAGGGTCCCAGATAGCTTTTTAATTGCCCATCAGAAGTTCAAACTTCCTGGGCAGTTCTCAGAGGTCAAAGTGTCAGGAGTCCCATGGGTCCAATTCTTATTTCTTGTTTATGCTGAGTCTCTAATGATTTGGAGTGTGAAAGGTTTGGTCCATTGGATACTTTATTTTCATGTGATTACTTAAATGTAAATTCTCCCTATCTATCAACCTTCAACTCTTGACACCTGTGCTGTGGAAAGGATATGCAATTTATTCATAGCTAGATCACCATGTTCTTTACAAATGCTGTTAGCGAGTACAAGGTGAGTCAATTCCTTTAAATGTCCAAGTGAGAGGTGCACTTCAGTATTGACAAGTCCGCAAGCCTTGAGACCAGGTATCAAACTAATTGTGTTGGATGCTGCTGTTGTGATTCATAATTCTGCATTCATTTTAAATTTCATCAGTTTCATAGATTCTGACTACATGGAAGATTGATGTTGAAACTTTTGTTCAGTGTATTTTCTCTGTTGCATTTCCACATTATAAAATTGACTACACTTCACAAGTATTATTGGTTGTGAAGAACTTTGGGATGGCCCAAGATAGTGAAAGGCTCCCTATTATTGCAAGTATATAAAACATACAAATTAGGAGCAGTAGTAAGCCACTCAGCTTATTGATCCTGTACTGTCATTTGACAAGATCATGACTGATCAAATCAGTTCTTTATCCCACCTACCCACAATAACCTTTTATCCCTCACTTTTCAAGAATGTCATTCTGCCCAGCCTTTCATGTCTTACATTGACCTAGTGCTGTTCATGACTTCAAGGTAAGTGCATTGCAGTCAGTGGTGTACTTTTGATGAGTTATCACTGTTGTAATTTAAGAATTGTAACAGTTTGCGCAAAGCGATTTGATACTGACCAGATAATCTGTTTTTGTGCTGGTAGTTCATCATTTAAGAATTAATACTATAGAATTCTGTGGCATTGATGCTTTCTCTCGCTTCTGTGCAGTTGTAGACAAATGATGTGCTACTTGGCTCAACTGTCAGCTGAGAAGATTGATCGATTTCGAGCACATGCTGGCTCAGTTTTTCTTCGAATTCTGCACTTTGACAACCCTGTAGTTCCACACATTCCACACCGGGAGGAGCTAGAGAATATTTTTCCACGGTGAGTTATTTAAAGACCCACATATCTGCTCTCATCATTTCTTTTGAATGTATATCGTGTTGTAGAGTTTAATGTAATATTGGTCTTTATATGTATTTGAAATGTATCCAGATTGTGAATTAACAAATGGCAGACTGGATTCAACAAAAAGGTTTTGAAGGATAAACAAAATAAGATGTGGTTAAATATTCTGACAAATTTTCAAGTTAAACACGTTTGTGGAAACCAAACTTTCCTAGCTGATGATAGTTCAAGACAAATCAGATCTTGGTTGATATGCTTGGTAGATCTTTACTTGTTTTTTAAACTGTGGAAGTCAGTTACTGAGCCAATTCACAAATGTTTGCAAGTATATTTTTAACACACAGAATAAAACATTATTAGACAAGAGAAAACTTGCATTATATTGCACTGGACAAATAGATTGGAAAGGTTTTGCTATAAATATCAGAAAGGATTGAAACTCTCACAACTTCTTTTATACCAGTCATATCCTTGCAAATACCAAATGCCAGCAAAGATTCACCACTGTCTTTGCACTAAGGCTTTTAGCTAGCTGACACAGCTACAACCAGTTTTCTTATAGTAGATCATTGGTGCTTTTCTTCAAATGGTATCTCATGCTGAGAAACTTAAAATTGCAGATTAAACTCAATGTTACTTTAACTTCAGAGCAAGCACATGCATTCAATAAACTCGGTTTTCAGCGATATTATAGGATTTCTCATGAAAGAGTTTAATTGTGCTGCTACCACTCTCTGGAACACCCATATACTTTCTGCATCTGGATTTTTCTGGCCCCTTTGGAGTTCTGCCACAAGACAACTGCACTGTTTTTTCTCTACCATCTTTTAATGGACTAAACTGCCATCTCATTCTCTTCACTTCAGAAGGTGGATAACTTCATTGAAAATGCATCTATACCAAATGATCTTCAGATCTCCTGATACCAAGTCTACAAAACATTGCAACCTTTTAACACAAAAGAACATAAAATATAAATCGAACTTGAATGTTTACATAATGTTCCTAACAAAATGTTGTTAGCACAGATGTAATAAATGGAGAAGATACACCAGAGGATTTTAGTTTTCTGTTCTCACATGCACTGAGCTACAGTGAAGAGTGTGTTTTGCATGCTGTGCAGACATGTACCATACAGAGTGCATCAGGGTAGCAGACTAAAGTGCAGCATACAGCGTTACAGCTGCTGAGAAGGTGCAGAGAGAGAAATTAGAATTAACATTTGAGACGTCTATTCAAAAGTCTGATAACAGTGGGGAACCAGTTGTTCTTGAATCTGTTCATATGTGTATACAAATTTTTATATCTTCTGCCTGACAGAAGAGTTTGGAAGGAAGTATAACCGGGTTGGCAGGGGTCTTTTATTATGTTGATTGCTTTCCTGAAGTAGCAGAAAGTACAGATGGAGTCAATGGATAGAAGGCTGATTTGCATCATGAACTGGGCTGTGTTCATGACCCTCTCGTTTCTTGTGGTCTTTGGAAGAGTAGTTGCCATACCATGCTGTGATGCATCCAGATGGGATGCTTTCTATGGTGCATCTATGACAATTGGTAAGAGTCTTTGTGGACATGCTGAATGTCCTTAGCCTCCTGAGGGAGTAGAGATGTTGTTGTGCTTTCTGGACTGTCACGTTGACATGGGTGAACAAGGATTGGTTGTTGGTGATCACCACTCCCTGGAACTTGACGCTGTCACCCATCTCCACCTCAGCGCCAGTGATGAAGACAGCTGTGCTCTCCACTCTGCTTCCTGAAGTCAGTGACTAGCTCCTACATTATGCTGACCTTGATGGAGAGATTATTGTCTTTACACCATGCTACCTACTCTATTTCCGGTACTCTGTCTCATCGTTGTTTGAGATCCAACTGACAATGGTGATATTGTCGCAATGTTGTAAATGGAATTGGTGAGGAATTTGGCCACGCAGTCGTGAGTGTATAAGCTGAGTTCTTAGCCTTGTGAGGCACCAGTGTTGAGGGTTATGGTGGTAGAGGTGTTGTCACCCGTTCTTAATGATTGCAATCTATGGGTCAGAAAGTCGAAGATCCAGTTACAGAGCAGGAACTTGTGACCAAGGTCTTGGAGTTTAAAGGTGAGTTTGTTTGGAATTATATTGAAGGTAGAACTGTAGTCAGTAAGTAGGAGCTGACATAGGTATCCTTTTTACCCAGATGTACCAGGGATGCGTATAGGGCCAGGAAGATGGCGTTCTCTGTGGACCTATGTGCACCGGTAGGCAAATTGCAAAGGATTGAGGCAATTTGGTAGGCTGGAGCTGTTGTGAGCCATGATTAACCTATTGAAGCACTTCATAATTAAGGAGGTCAGAGCCACTGGGTAGTAGTCATTGAGGCAAGCTGCATGATTTTTCATTGGCACTGGGATGAAGGTGATCTTTGAGAAACAGGTGGCCATTTAGATTGTAGTTAAGAAAGGTTAAAGATGTCTTGAGTGCTCCTGCCAGCTGGTCTGCACAGGATTTGGTTACATGGCTGGAGACTCCAACCAAGCCAGTCCCATTCCATGGGTTCACTGTCAAGAAGGCCGATCTAACATCTGCAGCAGTGATTGTGGCTGCATTTGCATCCGAGGCTGTTGGATAGGTGACATTGTTTTACTGATCTTCTGTTCAAAGCGAGCGTAGAATGCATTGAGATAACAGGGTGTAGAGCTGGATGAACACAGTTGGCCAAGCAGCATCAGAGGAGCAGAAAAGCTGACGTTTCAGGCCTAGACCCATTGAGCTCATCAGGTAGGGATGTAATATTTCCCATGATTCTGTTTGACCTCATTTTGTAGCCTGTTATGTCATGGAAGCCCTGTCACAAATGATGAGTGTCCATGTGGTTGGTCTGGATCTCAAACTTAGTTTCCCCTTGATGTCTCTGGCCTGAAGAAGATCATACCTGGATTTTCTGTACAGGCCAGTGTTGCCTGCTGACTTTATGCCTTAGACCTGAACTTGAGTATGGATGGATCTTCTGGTTTGTCCATGGTTTCCAATAGGGATATATTCTGATTAACAATACCAGCAGCAGTCTTCTAGACACTTACTAATGAAGTTTATAATTGTAGTAGTTTCTCATTAGGTTGGCCACTGAGTTCTTGAATATGAACCAGCCCACGGACTCTAAGCAGTTCCGTAGAAGCCCTACTGTTGCTTCAGACCAACACTGCACTACTTTTTCTACTGGGTCCTCACACTTCAATTTCTACTTGTAAGCTGGGAGGAGGAGGACAACGTTGTGATCTGATTTTCCAAAATACGTTTGGGGATTGGAGCGGTAGGCATCTTTGATGGTTGTTTGGCCCTCTGGTGGGGCAGGAGATATGTGGATGGTATTTTGGTAGCACATTCTTAAGGTTGGCCTGGTTGAAGACACCGGCCACAACGAACAAGGCATCGGGGTATTCCGCCTTAAGACTGTCGTGTTGTATGCTTCATCAAGTGCACTCATCACTTCCACATGAGGTGGGATATAAACGGCTGTCAGGTTAGAGGAGGTGAACCCACCCAGCAGGTAGTAGCGACAGCACTTCACTACGAGATATTCTCGGTCTGGGGAGCAGTAACTTGCTAGCGTTGTAATGGATGTGAGTTTGCTCGCTGCGCTGGAAGGTTCTTTTTCAGATGTTTCGTCACCATTCTAGGTAACATCATCAGTGAGCCTCCGACGAAGCGTTGTAATGTTTGAGCACCAAGAGGTGTTGATTAGGAGGCAGACCTCACTGCCCTTTGCCTTGCCTGAGGATGCCAAGCAGTCTGTTCAGTGCACTAAAAAACCCTTGGGTTGTAAGGCACAGTCAAGTGTAGCAGGAGAGAGTCATGTCTCTGTAAAGCCGAACACACAGCAGTCTGTCAATTCCCTTTGGAAGGTGAGTTTAGTTTTAAGGTCATCCATTTTGTTCTCGATAGCTTGGATGTTTGCCAGGTGTTTGCTGGGACGGGGGATCTTGAAACCCTGAGGTTTCAGTCTCATCTGAAGTCCAGTGTGTCTCCCACATTTCCTGGGCAGGTAGCTGCTGCTAGTCAACCCTGGGCGTTGATGAGAGAAGTCTGCTTCTCCGAGAGATGTGTGCGCGCTCCTGAAGAGGGCCCTGGATACCAATTGTGGCCATGAGCGTTCCGGGACTTGTGGTGGCTGGTTCTGTTGGGTCGCCTTGAAGTTGCTTCACTGTGTGGTCAGGTCTTGTTCCCGTGCTCATCATGCTTAGGTTCCCGATTTCAATGAGGAAATCGGGCTTGCAGGAAGCTATTAGTTCCCCTGGTCTTGCGGTTCTACCAGTGTCAGTAGTTGAGCCTCGTCACTTGTGGAATCTTTAAACTTGAAAGTAGTTTGAAGGCAATATTCTTAGTGATTCTGACAGGCTTAAAATCGAGTTTTGGATGAACAGAATGATCATAAGATATCTAAGAATAAGATCTGCTGTGGACAGCTCACAAAGTGTCATCAAGCTCTGGTTCCATCTTGAATATTGGGCAGAAATCCAAAGGCGGCCATGACAGAAAAATGAACAAACAAGGGTGACAAGAGAACACTAGAATAATATAGAATTTTTGAAGGTGAAGCTAAAACGAAATTTCCAATAGTTTTGTTCCTAAATCATTTACATTTAATTAATTAATCTCTTGCTGTTCTTTAGAAAAACGACGTTATAAAGTTATTGCAAATGTTTTTTTGAAAATATTTTCTACAATAATAAAACAACATGAATGTTCAGCAGTTATTACAGAAAATAATGAATTAAGTTTAGCTTTGCCAAGAATGTAATTTCTAACTCTTCAAATTTAAACCTTTGAAGATACCTCGCATGAGGTTGTTTACTGATCCACTGAAAATATGACAGATTCATAGGGAACATGTTGAAAGAGAAGTTGATGCAGCATCTTTTACACCCACCTACTATCTGACGGAAAGATTTGACTTTGGGGTAAATGGTGGTATTTTCAGCTTCTTAATACCGCAGTTGAGTCATTTCCTTTTTGTCAAGTCTGATTTTAAAACCAAGTTCTTCCAGCACCTGGAATTTCTTGGATTGAAACACTGCCATGACATTAACTTTAGCTACAGGAGCCCCCACGGCCAGATCACCATATTGGAACAATGGCACTGATTCACTGTAATCGGCTCAGGCTCTGGGGATTCCTCCTCCTTCTAGCACCTTCCCCTTAATTCATACTTTTAATCTCTAATTCCAGGTCAGAATTTGAAACACTGAATTGGAGTGCGCCCTCTCAAGCTTTCCCTCCTATCACAAAGCTTCTGGGACTTCCAACTTACCAGTACCGTGTTCTGCTGGGTCTCACTGTTTCAGTAGGAGGACTTACTGAATCCACGGTACGTAAATACTTGTGATGGCGTCATCGGCATTTGAAGTTTTCATTGATTATATGCAACAATTTACAAATCATCTATAGAGCAACCAAGACAAAAGATATACAGAGCGAAGGAGGGAAATAACTATATAAATAGCCAAAACTGCTAATTAATGCTTTCATTAAACATCCTTGGTGAATCAGTGGAATTCCAGAAAGTATTTGTTAAAATTTGCTCTGAAATAACTGTGCAAAAGGGGGGAAAAAACTGTTTCGAAAAGATTTTGTTTGTTGAATTTGTGTATCTGTATTTGTCATAGCATGTGGGTTCTTAAATTGATAATTTTGTTGTGTATGAAGGTCAGAAGTTAATAAAATAGAAGGAGCACATAAATGTGGAGTCACTTTCAGCATTTTAAGCAAGTTGTGTTTACTTTAAAATGAGAAGCTTAAAATTGGTAAATCTTTGCTGGAAGAAATTTTTCGATTAACAAATATCACTTTAAAATCAACTTGTGGTTAAGGCAACTGAAGACTTTAGGCAAAACCAAAGCACTAGTGGGTACTGGAATACTCAGTTGGTCTGGAAACCTTTGCACAGAGAGAAATAGAATTAATATTTCAGGTTGGTGACCTTTTGTATCACCTGAAAATTTTGAATTTCATATCTATGGTAATTTGATGAAATGATTTTCTTTTTTAGATTGTGGAATTCATTCCCTGTACCTTTTCTTCTGATCTCCCCCTCCCATTGGTTACTGAGTCTCCAACATGACCTTCTGTGAAAGCCCATAAAATCTCCACAGAGGAAGGGCATAAGCCCAGGGCAGATACCACTCAGACTCAGTAGGACATGGCTGCCATCACTCATCCTATTGGGAAAGTATGTTCCACTGCTGGCCGCAGTGATCAGCAGATTCCAAGGAGAGGCTTTTGGGGGGAGTGGGAATCACCAAAGCCGGAGTCTGCGTTGGGTAGTGAATCTCTGCTGTGTTTCTGTCAAGGTGACTTGAGCAGGGGCCTAGTGAGTTCCAGGGTGGCTTAATGTTGCTATATGGCTGTTGAAAAGGCCAGAATACTGAGTGTGTGAGGTTGGGGGAGGGGTTTGGGAAGAGGGGTGTATGTGTTATTGAGGGAGAGAGACTAGGATTAGGAGCAGGTGTACACAATTCAGTCCCTTGAGCATGCCTTACCATTCACGATTATCTATTTCAACTCTATTTTGCCACACCATCTCCATATCAATTGACGTCATGTTATCTAATGATTTCAGTGTATGTGTGGGGATTGTGAATATGGCTTTTGACTTGTCTGAGGGATGTAGACATCACTGGTTGGACTAACATTTATTGCGCATTCCTAATTATCCTTCAACTGCGTGGCTTGTGAGGCCACTACAGAAAGCAGTTGAGAGTCAAAACATTGCTGTGACCCTGGAGTCACACATAGGCCAGTCAGCAAGTTTCCTTCTCGCAATGATGTTAGTGAACCAGATGGGTGTTTACAACAATCAGTAATGTATACATGGTCACCATTAGCCCAGATTTCTTTTTTACTGATTTCAGATATCACTATCTGCCAAGGTGGAATTGGAACCTATGTTCTCAGAATTTTAGTCTGGACTTTGGATTACTTTCCAGTGACATTTTCAGCACACCACCACTTCCCCAGTTACAAGCAGGCTGAATGCAGTAAGGGCAACTCACATCTAAACAGAACAGCAATTTGTAAACATCCCTCCAAACAGGGCTTTGCACAGAGGAGACTTACTCAAGCTCAAAATCCCAGGTCAGATTTATTGTCTTACTGAGCCCAACTTGACCACTAGTTGTTTGACGTTCCATATGTTAGATCTTGCAGTCCTGACCTGAGCATTCTCAATAGTTTTCAGCTGAGACAATTAATTGAAAATGGAAGTCTACAGTTTAGAAAAAAATAGGATGTCAATTTAATTTATGTAAGCGAATGAATTTGTGTATAATGCTAAAATACCAGATTTCTACCATCAATAGATAAGATCTAAGCTCTGCAGTCGTGGATTGTGGTGGACAATTAAACAACTCACTGTAGGAGGAGCCTCCACAAATATCCCCATCTTCAATGATGAAAGCGCCCAGCACATTAGTGCAAAAATTAAGGCTGAAGCTTTTGCAGCAGTCTTCAGCCAGAAGTACCAAGTGGAGATGACGGCATAGTGGTATTATCACTGGACTGTTAATCCAGAGACCCAGATAATATTCTGGGGACCTGGGTTCGAATCGAATTGAAATATAGTGGCAGATGGTGGAATTTGAATTCAGTAAATATCTGGAATTAAGTGTCTAATGATGATCATGCATCCATTGCTGACTGTTGGGAAAAGCCTATCTGGTTCATTAATGTCCTTACCTAGTCTGGCCTACATGTGACTCCAGGCCCACAGCAATGTGGTTGACTGTTACTTGACCTCTGGGCAATTAAGGATGAGCAATAAATGCTGCCTGACCAGCGATGCCACATCTGTGAACAAATAAAAGAATAAAGGAATCCATCTTGGACTCCTCCAGTAGCATTACAGACATCAGTCTACGGTCAATTCGACGCACATGATATCAAGAAATGGTTAGAGACACCAGATACTGCAAAGACTACAAGCCCTGGCAATATTCTGGTAATAGTATTGAATATTGAGCTCCAGAATTTGCCGCTCTAGAACTTGCGTCTCTCCCCTCATCAAGCCATTCCAATACAATACTGGCACTTACCTGACAATGTCGAAAATTTCCCAACTATGTCCTGTACATAAAAGCAGGACAAATCCGACCCAGCCAAACACTGCACCATCAGTCTACCATCAATTAATAAAGTGATGGAAGGTGTTATCAATAGAGCTATGAAGATGACCCTGCTCAGCAGTAACTTTTTCAGTGACACCAATTTTGGTTCTGTCACTCAGCTCCTGACTTCATTACAAACTTGGTTCAAACATGGATAAAAGAGTTGAATTCCAGACATGAATTGAGAGTGATAGTTCCACTCGTTAAGGCTGCATTCGACCGAGTGTGGCACCAAGGACCCCGAGCAAAACTGGAATTGATGTGTATCAGTAGGCAAATTCTGCTGGTTGGAGCCATACCTGGCACATCGGAAGATGATTGTGATTGCTGGAGGTCAGTCATCTCAGGTCCAGGGCATCTTTGCAGAAGTTCTTCAAGGTAGTGTCCCAGGTCCAAACATCTTCAGCTACTTCATCAATGATCTTCCCTCCATCATTAGGTCAGAAGTGGGGATGTTTGCAGATGATTGCACAGTGTTGAGCACCATTTGTATCTTCCCAGATACTGAAGCAGTCCATGTTCAAACTCAACAAGATCTGGACAATATCCAGGCTTGGGGTGATAAGTGGCAAGTTACAGTCATGTCATACAAATGCCAGGCTATGGCCATCACCAGTAAGAGACATGTAATAGTCACCTTATGACATTCACTGAATCCCCTGCAACCAACATCCCCGAGGTTAGCATTGATCAGAAACTCAACTGGAATCAAACATAAACACAGTGGCTACAAGAGCAGGTCTGATGTGAGAGAAACTATGGTGACTACTCCCCAATTATCTGGATGGGTACAGCTCCAGCAACACACAAGAAGCTTGACACTTTCCAGGACAAAGCAGCCTGCTTGATTGGCATCACATCCGCAAACATCCACTCCGTCCGCCACTAGCAGCAGTGTGTACCATCTGCAAGGTGTGCTGCAGAAATTCACCAAACGTTCTCAGACAACATCTTCCAAACTCACTATCACTTCCATCTAGAAGAGCAAGGACAACAGATATATGGCTGCACCACCACCTTCTAGTTCGTCTCCAAATCATTCACCATCCTGACTTGAATATATATCACCATTCCTTCACTGTCGCTGGGTCAAAGTCCTGGAATCCCCACCCTAATGGCTTTTTGGGTCAACCCACAACAGGTGAACTGCAGCGGTTCAAGAAGGCAGCTCACCACCACCTTCTCAAGCATAAGTCAGGATGGGCAATAAATGCTGGCTCGCCAACGATGCCCACATCCCAGGACAAATGAATAAAAAAAAACTACAGTTTGCAAATTGCATACTGGAAACAACTGGTAACATTCCAGGAATCCAGAACTAAGTCACCATCAGTATAGAACATAATCACTGTGATGAGCTCAAAAATGGATATTTTCATTATCTCTGAATTTTTTAATGAACAGTTCCACTTCTTAAGCAGTTTGTTTGTTAAAAGTAGAAAGGTTAGAAACTCAGAAATCTCATGTGCCAGAATTATTTGTTGTGACCATAATGAGGTGGACCTGTCTACATTTGAGACTTTTTTCTCAGCACTTGCTTTTTTTAATGAGCAACTGAGTTCCACCATCATATAAGAGGGCTTTATGAATACTTACTACCTGGGAATTTAGTCACTCCTGTATTTTGATTACTATTTCTGGATTTAGTTGTGATTCCTGAATTTTTGGTCTTACAACAGTGTGCATGGAATGTACCTCAGTTTCCCTTATTCTTTGTGGCACTTCCATTAGATTGTTGTCCACAAGTTAAAATTACTCAGTCAAATTTTACAGTTGGAGTAAACATGGAGCAAGCAATTAAAACAGCATACTCTTTAAATCAAAAGAGCTAGAATTTATCTGCAAAATGTTTAGCTATTGTTTCAGAAAAGTCTCAGAACAATCACCGACTGGCAAGAAGCCCATTTGAGTAGGATAGTTTACTGTATGTAAATATAGGATCTTAAAGCTGCAGTGTTATTGTCATTGCTGTGAAGTTAAGTTTGGATATGGAGTTTGTTGTTCTTGTATAAAGCTGAAATGTTGGAGCCATGGGGATGAAAAGCAGTTTTTGCACCAAGTATTAAGTGTTAATGGGACCTGAAAACAGTTTGATAAATGTGCATCAAATCTCTGCTGAGACCCTCAGATAATCACTTCAGTTACCTCTTGACTAGTCTCCGATGTCCTCGCCTTCAAACACTTGCTGTCTTAAAAATTGCACTGCCCATGTTCTCTCATCAATTCACCCATACTCCTGTGCTTCGTGATTTTGATTGGGTAGTGTTTTAGCCATGTCTTGATTTTTAACATTCTTATTCTCATTTTCACAGCCCTTCATGACCTGGTCTCCAACTGCCTCACCTCCCCTCCCCTCAACCAACCCCTCCCGCCTCACCACCTCACAAATTGGGGATCAAACTCATGACCCTCCAGAGCTCTGCAGCTGAGATACTATCTAAACTATTGAAACATCGTGTCTTATGCTGAAAAGCAAATGTTTTTAAAACTCAAGTTAAAACTAAGCTTTGTTTGATATTTCCCTTTAAATCCTATGCATTGAAAGTTTGCCCATTGTATTTCCCTACTGGAAGCAGGGTATTGTTGAAGAATTGTGGCAGTTTAATGAGTAAATTTGATAGCCTCAAAACTTTATAGAATTTGACTTTTTTTGTTTTTTTGACTATATTAAATAGTTTAAGTCTATAGTACTTTCAGGATATTTATTTCACAGTTGTAATTATAGCACTGATTTCTGGTTGAAATGTAAATTATTGGTAGAAAGTTCAACTCCAGAAAATTGATATGGACGTCACCTTTGAATTGCTTGAGTCAACATATTATACAGATTATAATATGAACAAATATCATCCTACACAAACTTATTGTTGAACTTGATCAAAATCTCTCTTTAATGCATGAAGCCAAAGTTGGAATTTGGTCATTCTGAATTATTAAATATGTGACAAGACAGAACAAGTGCCTTTTTACTTGCAGAAAAAGAAACGTAAACATTATTTAAAACAACATTCCATTGCATTTGGGCAAGACTGTCTGCAATGGTTATTTGAACATTTTAAACTAAATTAAAGCTTCTATTCAACCAGATATTTGAAGCTTTCTGATCAAAATTTATATTGTTAGCCATTTTCTTCTAGAATATTCAACAACCCTTTGTGGTGTAAGAGTTTTAACCTGATTTCCTCCAATCTGTTTTTAAACACTTTGCCGTAATTGTTACTGCAGACTTTAAGTCTTAGTTGCAGTTACAACTAGCCTTTGGTTTTATGTTACATAGAATACACATCTACGCAGTGATGTAGTTAAACATTATTGAGCAAACAAGAAACACCTTATCATCCAAATAATGGTCAAACCTTATCAATGGAATAGAATCATAGAATCCCTATGGCATGGATGCAGGCTATTTGGCCCGTCGAGTCCACCATGCCCCTCACCCTGTCCCTATAACCCTACATTTCTCAAGGTTAACCCACCAGCCTACACATCCCTGGATGCTATGGGCAAATTAGCATGGCCAATCTACCTAACCTGCACGTCCTTGGACTGTGGGAGGAGCTCACGGAGACACAGAGAATTTGCAAACTGCACATACTCAGTCCCCCAAGCGCGGAATCAAAACCAGGTCCCTGGGAGCTGTGAGGCAGCAGTGCTAATCACTGAGCCACAGTGCCATTCCCCTATGGGTGAAGATGTGCATGAAAAGTTTTAATTACTCTCAGTGTTATCTTTTATTATGCTGTCTATTTTTTCAATGACTTGACAGGTAGCAAAAGACACCTGTCAAGTCACTGAAAAAGTAGATCGCATAGTAAAAGATGTAAAAGCTGCTTTTTCAGACTTGACTAGATCTTCCACCCAGTGAAGTAAATTATAGTGTTGAATTTTAACAATATTACTCATTACTGGGCATTATTTGTTCTACTGATGCATTATAAAATTGCCTTTGATTTTGGGATGAAAATGCTAACAGTAGAACACGATGGATCTTCAGTGAAGTATTTAACAATAAAGCTTCCTCAGTTAATAAAGGGAAAACTGAAATAAACTTTGTATCAAAAGGTGTCTGTCAGTAAAGTAAACCCACTTGCACTTAGGAAGCCTTCATTCCTGAAATTGAAAAGGACTCCCAGGTCATTTCCAATTCAGCTGTTTTACATGTGTATATATCCATAAAATGAATAATTTGCATACTAAATTAATTGGTTTAAGAACTTCTTACAAAATGTAAAGTAAACTGTTTAAATAGAAGAAATGTTTATTTTATCTAAAAATAAATCCAGAACTCTGCAAATAGCTGACCTTATTGTATTATTAACTGAAAGGAGAAATTTTCCTAGAATTTGCTGGATTGCCTGGACAGTGCCTGTTGGAAACCGCTGCAAATTTTGTGAAAGAAATATGTCTGGATTTTTTTCTCCTTAAGCTAAAGGAAGAACAGTTGCACAGTTTCCCATTATTCACTGTGCACTAGTGATCCAGCACATCTGGATCTGGGTGTGTCCAAAGTCACTGTGGAAGATACACTGGTAGTTGAATGAGCATTGCAAAATTCATGGAAAACTCCATGGACAAAGAATTGGACACAGTGTTCATGACCTGTGGAATTAGAGAAATGTTGGAAATATGAATAAAAGAAAGACTGTAAGATATATTGGTTTAGTTTTCTATAACTATAATTGCATATTTTAGTGTGTGCAATTCTGTAAGTATTAGAACATAGAACATTACAGCACAGTACAGGCCCTTCGGCCCTCGATGCTGTGCCGACCTGTCATACCAATCTGAAGCCCATCTAACCTACACCATTCCGTGTACGTCCATATGCTTGTCTAATGACGACTTAAATGTACCTAACGTTGGCAAATCTACTACCATTGCAGGCAAAGCATTCCATTCCCTCACTACTCTCTGAGTAAAGAAACGACCTCTGGCATCTGTATTATGCATTAAATATGGATACCGTAAGAAAACAGACTTAAAAATGTTAAGACCATAAGACATAGGAGCAGATATTAGGTCATTTGGCCCACTGAGTCTGCTCTGCCATTCAGTCATGGCTGATAAGTTCCTCAATTCCATTCTCCTGCTTTCTCCCCCTAACTCTTGATCTCCTTGATAATCAAGAATCTATGTATCTCAGTCTTAAATGTACTCAATGGGCTGGCCTCCATAGCCTTCTGTGGCAGTGAATTCTGTAGATTCACCACTCTCTGGCTGAAGCAGTTTCTCCTTATCTCTATTCAATGTTCAATAGTGTAAATGCGCTAAATTGATATGATCTATTAAATCGATGCAACCACTTGTGACGATGGTCTAGGATAATGATACCATCAATGCAATTCAGCCTGTCACTTTATGATTCCTTACTTCACCAAGATAGTTGAACAATTGTATTGTCATCACATTCGTTTGAACAAAAAACAGACAAAGCATATTAATGTGCTTTGTAATCATTGTAACATTTTCAGAAAGTTCACTAGAATTGTCCCAAAATGGAGGGAACAGACAGTGTATGAAGGGAATACTACAAAGCATTTCATGATAGCTAATGAGCACAATGCACTGCTCAAATAAAATCATGTTTTTCTAACATGAAAATACATGAAATATTATCTTTTTACTCAGCAATCTTGTTTATCTCTGAGTATTTTCAATTTGCAGTCATTTGAATATTTCATTTTACAAAATATACTAAATATAATCCAAGTCAGTGGGTCTGTCAACTATTGGAGAATTTTCCACAATTATCTGCCAGATGATAAATAGCATGTAACCATGCAAGGAACAAAACATATTTTCTTTCTCAAGTCTACATTTTAATTTTCAGGTTTTTTTTTAAAATCAGGGCCTTTTCATTCTTACCAATTCCTTTATAAGGATTACAGTGATGCAGTCATGTCACATTACGTTCTGGACTTTTGCTGCTGGCTGGGGTATTTGGACTTTCACAGAATCATAATTAGAAGAATTCATCAATTCCCTCCCCAATTATCAAACATACACTAAAGTGAAAGCCACAACACACAAAAAAGGCCTCCTCTCCCCTAAACCTGAAGCAGCTCCTCCCTTTCTCCAATTCTATTTGTAGCAGACATCATCCTCCCTGTAGTCTCCCTTCCCTCTCCAGCATCCTGCCTCTTTTCCTTCACGCTAACGGTCTCCCCCTCTCCCACCAGACCCTTGCAGCTTCCCCACACCCTGGTATCTTTCCTCAACCTCACAGGTCCGTGTTTCCCTTTCTTCCCTTATACCCTTTTTTTTATCTTGCAATCCCTCCTGATTTCATAGACAGACAGACTGCTCCTGGGCCTCCCCTTTGGTTCAGTTCCCACTCCCAGACTTAGTAAAACTACTCTGGTTCCTGAACCCCTCCAATGTCAGCATATGACCCATGGCCACTGACACACGTTCCCCTGGTGACTCTTCTGCTGGCTTTTAGATGCCTAACTGCTTCTTGCTCATCTAAAAAACATGCTGCTTTGCTCACATGTTTATTATTGATGGGCTCACTAATGAACTTATCAGCAGTGAGTACAGGACAGAAATGGGCTGCGTTTGGAGGAACAGCTCCTCGCTATTTCCTTCTATTCAGCTTACAGTGTCAAATTTTCCTCGATTAGCTGCCTTCACAATTGAAGTTTCCTCAGTGTTTAGGGAGCTTTTGGGGGCATTTTCACACGCTGCCCTCATGTATTTTGGGCACTGTAACCCATTCTGATGCTTGAATTTTATGTTATTCTGCATGTTAAAATAAAGATATCAAATTTTTAAAAAATCAAAAATCAAAGTTAGACGTAAGAAATAGGAATCAGAGTAGGCTGCTTGAGCCTACTTTGCCATTCACTAGAATCATGACTGATCCTACATTCCTTACATTCACTTTCTGGTCTTGCCCCATAACCCTTGCTTCCCCTACTTATCAGAGATCTTTCTATCACAACCTTCAATATGCATGAAGACTCTACTACCACCCCATAGCTCTCTGTGGCAAAGAGTTCCAAAGACTCTCAAGATTTTGAGAGGAAATTCCTCCTCATTTCAGTTCTAAATTGCCATCTCTTTATTCTGAGACTATGCCCTCTGGCCTAGACTCTCCCATGAGGGAAACATCTTCGCACCATTTACCCTGTCAAACCCCTTAAGAAATCCAAATATTTCAAAAAGATCACCCCTCATTCTTTTAAATTTCAATGATTAGAGCCCCAACCTATTTAACATTTGCACACAAGACACTCCCTCCATTTTGGGACAATTCTAGTGAACTTTCTGAAAATGTTACAATGGTTACAAAGCACATTAATGTGCTTTGTCTGTTTTTTGTTCAAACGAATGTGATGACAATGCAATTGTTCACCTCTCCTGGTGAAGTAAGGAAACATAAAGTGACAGGCTGAATTGCGTTGATGGTATCATTATCCCAGACCATCGCCTCAAGTGGTTGCATCTATTTAATAGGTCATATCAATTTAGTTCATTTACACAATAAGGAGAAACTGCTTCAGCCAGAGAGTGGTGAATCTACAGAATTCACTGCCGGAGAAGGCTGTGAAGGCCAGGTCATTGAGTACATTTAAGACTGAGATAGATAGGTTCTTGATTATTAAGGGGATCAAGAGTTAGGGGGAGAAAGCAGGAGAATGGGGTTGAGCACAAAATATGTCACATTAAAAGTCATGTTAACAATTTTAACTATTTTGTTTAGTTGATGAGTTGTAATCATGTCCAATCAGCATACTTTGACTTAAAGGTGTCAATCTTAATAAAGCGAATAATAGACTTTGATAACTAACTACCCTTGAAACTACCATTTACGGAACATCCTTCAGGTAAATAACGTCCCAAGGTTCATCACAAATAGGATTGAGGAAAACAAATAAAGTACAATTTAGAGAGAGGATATGCAAAAGTTTTATTTTTGAATATTTTTAAGTAAGAGTGAAGCTCAGAAATTTAGGGAAAGAATCCCAATGAATAAGATGGAAGTTTCTCAAAATTCTGCTGCCAGTCGGTGGACATGGATGTAATGTACTGTGGAAAATTAATTTAGTTCGGTGAAAGCAGAACACATGGAACAGTTATAGATAAGTTGAAGGGTGAATATGGGAAGTTAGTAAAGTGTCTGAACATAATTATTAGGTCTGGCCACATCTTTGTTGAGAGAAGAGTAACATTGAATGCAAATATTAACTCTGTTTCTCTTTACAAAGATGCTGCTGAATCTGCTGAGTTTTTCTGGCACTTTTGTTTTAGATTTCCAGCAGCAGCAGTATTTTACTTGGTTATGTTTACAATGGGCAGGGATGATAACACAGAATGACTAAGGCAGTCACAAAGGGCAGGCATTGTTTTGAGATGAAAGTAAAATGTATCCAATATTAAATGTCACTTCTGAATACAAAATAAAACAACTTGTTGCTTTTTTTTAGGAGGAGTATCTCTTCATTGTTTCCACACCTATTTCCTTCCTCCCCATCTGTGCGAGGTGAAGATCTTTTATTTTGAAGGCAGGCATGGCCCTATCATTTTCATATCTCCTTGGCTTGGGGTCCTACTTTAATGTAAAATGCTACAATTGACTTGGCAAACCTGGTGAAAGACCCTGGAGGAACATAGGCAAGGTCAAATAAGAAGCAAGTTCTGTACTACTAGAACTTTTGAACTGCCAAGTTGTTGGCATCTTTAATTTAGTTTTTAACAGACATATCTGAAACAATGGCTACCATTATAGTAGCCTTGCTTTTATTTGGCAACACATTGTGGTTTGGCTCATGCAAGGCAGTAACGCTGGCACTATTTGCTGTTTAAAATCAAACCAAATTTAGATAATGGAAATAATTCATGGCTGTTGAAGGAAAATAGAATTCCCATTAAAAACACAAATGAAAAAAAAACTCAAATTATTTAATTTTACCAGCAGTCCTACTTGCAATATACTTGATATTTCCGTGATGTCATCAAGGCTAACTTAGAGTTGTCAGAGGATTATTTATTTTTGGCAAGCAGTTCTGTTTGTTTCAATTATATTTCTTGCTCTGCTGCATCCACTCCCTTGTATTGTATCTCAACTTGGGGAATTCGTTTGGTGTCTGATTCTATGACATTTTTGATCTTTCAGTTTTTGTGAGCGTCTTGTTTATTTTGATAAGTGACTTGTGGAGTACAATGACCAGAAGGTTTGAATTTAGCTAATCCTCAGTACTTGCATTAAAATTATATTATTAGTTTTCATGGCTAATTTTGAAGCATTTATTGACAATTAGCTGAACATTAAAAAGAAGCTGACTTACCTTAAAGGAGCCTAAATTATTATATTTTTCAACATTTTATTTCAGAACTTAGAATCATTATGACCTAAGGCTCATTTTATTTGTGATTATAACAAGACTGCGAGAGGAGCTTTGTTGCATTTTTAAAATTGTGCATTACTGTAAAGCTTAGAGGGATTTATATTAAAATACATTTTAGGTTATCAGATTTTCTTTCTAAATGTTGAGGATTGGTTTGTTGATCTTGCCCAAAAAAATCCAAGTTCTCAAATATTTCAATTTGTGAATGCGCACAATTCCGGGGCTAAATTTTCATTTGTTTGTGGCCTATCCTGAGCTAAAAGCTGGCATGGGCAATTGCACACTTTGGAGGCGGTGATCTTTTCTGACACACTGGGGACATAACATGAGTTTGAGAGAGAACGTTTTCAGTGGGGAGGTGGAGTGGGAAAGCAGGCAACCATCCACATCTCCAATTAACTGTTGATGAGCCTATTGAGAATGTGGAGAACAACAACTTGGAGCTTCCAGCTGTGAGACACGGGGTAAATGTAAGGCCTGTAATAAATCAGGCACAGTTATCAGTAACACAATAGGAATTCACCCAGGCTAAGAAGGCTGTGTGAAAAGATGGCCATTCTCTCAATGGAGCACTTTGTTTTCAAAACCCTGAGAAGCCATGGTGTACATAGGGTGAATAGACTCCTTCATTGCCTGCTCATGCCTCCACAGTGTCTCAACATGGCTATCCTCCATGGGGGCTTGCTCACAAATGACTCAGCCTTTCTGTTCTTCTGCTCACTCAAGATGTGGTTCAAACAGCCCTACCAATTCTAAGCTTGACTGAGGTGAATTGTGTCTGTATTGTTGGACGGTGTAGAGGAATGTAGTGATCGTGCTGGATGAAGGATATCTCTCCCAGCTGAGGAGGCCAGCGATATCTGGGTGAGAACATTTAGCAACTGATCCTGCAGCGAACAAGAAGGTACACATGAGGACTCGACCTACTCAGTTGCCTCAGCACAACCAACCCAACAGATACAAGTGAATAGGACTGAATGGCCCCTGAATTGGACAGGAGTGATACCTTAGTTTGATATTTTAAAAAAACATTATTCAGTTCTGGATGACTTCCTGTCCCTCCCTGGCTTGATGTGCTGGCACCCTGATAATCTCCAGGACTGCCGCCTTCATATTATTCAGTTTATTAATCTGTGTACCTCCACCATCCTGAGACCTGCCTTCTTGAACCATTGCAGATCATGGGATCAGGGAGCACCCATAATGCTCATAGAATGGGAGTTCCAGGATATTGACACAGCATCACTAAAGGAACGGTGATATATTTCCAAGTCAGGATAATGAATCATGTTGATGCGTATCTGCTGCCATTGCCATTCGAGGTGGTAGAGATCATAGGTTTGGACGGTGCTGTCAAAAGAAGCTTGGCAAATGGCTGCAGTGTATCTTGAAGATACTATTTACTGCTGCCACTGTCTGTCAGTGGTGAAAGGAGTTAATGTTGCAGCTGGTGAATATTGTGCCAATCATGTGGACTATTTTGCTCCTAGATGGTGTAGACCTTCTTGTGTGTTATTGGAGTTTACCCAGGCGAATGGAGACTATTCCAGAACACTTCTGACCTGTACTTTATATATAGTGGACAAACTTTAGGGGCTTAAGTGAGTTACTTGCTGTAGAATTCCAAGCTTCTGCCCTGCACTTGTAACCACTGCATATATGGCTAGTTCAGTTCAGTTTCTGTTCAATGGTAACCCCCAGGTTGTTGACAGTGGAAGATGCAGCAACAACAATAACATCGAATGTCATGGGGAGATGGGTAGTTTTTCTCTTGTGGTTGATCATATGATGTGAGCATTACTTGCCACGTATCGGCCAAAGCTTGGATGTTGTCCAGGGCTTTGTTGCATTTGGACAGGAAATACTCAGTAACTGAATAGCCACCCATAATGCTGAACATTGCGCAAAAAAGGCTACTTCTGATCTTAGGGTGGAGGGAATGTCATTGATGAAGCAGCTGGTTAGGTCTAGGACACTATCCTGAAGAATTTTGCAGTGATGTCCTGGAGCTGGGATGACTGACCTCAAACAACCACAGCCATCTTCCTTTTGTGCAAAGTATAACTCCAACCAGTAGAGAGTTTTCCCCCCATTCCCCATTGGCTCTGCTAAGATCCGATTTTACAGGTTAAATGCCCATCCTCAGCTCACAGCTCACTTAGGATATCATTTGGCAATTTGACTTATAACGGTAAAAATCATGGCCTAGCCAATCCTTTGTTTTCTTAATATTTACTTTCCAGCAGGAGTAATAATAACAGCATCTTGTTAGAAACAGAAATTTTTGTTTTCCTCAATCTCATGCGCAAGCCCTGTAAATGTGTTTGCCAGGCCCTAGTACTGTTGTGGCTAAAATCAACTAATTTGGCATTATTTATGACTCAACAGCTTGTACTTGTATAGCATAATTAACATGATATATCAGGTCTAGGCACTTTACATAAGTGATATAAAGCAAAATTAGACCCTGTTCCATGTGAAATGATATTAAAGCAGATGACGAGAAGCTTGCAGCAGGGTATTGGTTGCCTCGTGGTAGAAACTGAAGTGTAATTTGCTGGTGTCAGATTTTCATGATGCTGTTCTGAGGATTAGCAATTATGCTGATAACAGTGGCTACACCCAAGCAACAAAGCTACCCAGTTTGGCTCAATGTCCGGTTAAGCCTGATAATGAGATTGCAGGCTATCTATTAATGAGGTGACAATTTTTGTGAGCCAACAGGGGATCCATGCTAGATCTGAAAAAGACTAATAGAAGGAGGCCAAGTAACTTCGACATATCATTGAATAGCGATGAAGATCAGCATTCTCAGGAGCAGATGCAGAACCTTGGGCTTGGGGAGTACAGTAGAGAGAAACAAGGGTCAAGTAGACAACTTAGGCCATAACCTCAATATTGAGTACATAGTCAAAGAAGAAGCTATCTGAACATGCTAAAGAATCGGTGTCACAACAGATATACGTTTGTTTAAACAGATGGTAACTTAGATTTATGCCTGCATTGGGGAAGATATCAGACCTCATTAAAGTGCTTTCCATGACTGCCTAGGAGAGGCACTGGTGGTGGTTTTCGGCTGAACAGGAACTAGAGCCTGTGTGTGGCAAGAGAACAGTTAGACATTCACATTACCAAGTGAGCTAGCAAGTATTCTTGAGCAATGCATTACATTTTTAGAGCAAGAGCAGTACTTCTTCACCATCACCAAAATTGGCAGTCTTTGAAATTGCTACAGTAGAACACTTGAAATTCACTGATCTATGTACATTTTTAATGAGGCTTAGTTTCCATAAATATGCAGTTTACCAACAGTAGATTTAGAATATGTGCGACCTAAATTAAGTTAAATATAGCAATCTCCCACCTCTTCTTCCCCAAACAAGCATGCTTTCATAACAACTCATTATTTGGTTGGAGTGTAACTCCTTAAAATACAAGCAACAATTTCAATCTAAATTCAGAAAACAGCCATGCAGCAAACTTAATATTTCAAAAAGTTTAACTTCTGTTGAGATCAAAATAATTTCCTGTTGTCTAACTACATCACTAATATTTTCATGACTATTCATAAACTTGCTGCGTTTATCAACATAGATGAAAGCCCTTTTTCATAATGCCTTTTGCATTGTTTTGACCTTAATTTAATAAATATTAATAAATTAGACTAATTGAAGGCATGACTGGCAGCTTCCAGGTCAGATCTGGAATGTTTACACACAGGAAGAGCCCATTAACCTGTTGTATCTATGTGGTCAGTCTGCACGAACAACACAGTAATGTATTGCTATTCCCCCTGTAAATTGCTGAAAGCAACCAAAACCAGAAATTTCTGGTTAATGAAGTAGTTTATTGCTTCTAATGAAATAGTAGACAGAAAAATGATATATGATTGAGTTAAGTATTCACTTTTGTTAATAAGAGTATCATCTGATCTCATGCCTGTTAAGGTCTTCAGAACCAAGTGTTTGGGTGTGGCACTTCATCAAAATTCACTTCTTAAAATGTTTCTTTTAATATTGACTAAGAAGGGTAATTGCTAAAACTGTCACAGAGATAGTAGGAACTGCCGATGCTGGAGAACCTGAGACAGCAAGGTGTAGAGCTGGATGTACACAGCAGGCCAAGCAGCATCAGAGGAGCAGGAAAGCTGACATTTCGGGTCGAGACCCTTCTTCAGAAAAACTGTTGTGTTTCTTTTAGTGTCATGTTAGGTTTTTCATGCTGAAAATACTAAAAATGGCCCTATGTATGACTTCTGTGTTGAATTCTGCTGCTTTTGTCATGTCCTTGTGTTAGTGGGTGAAGCTCAGTTTGTTTGGATGTAAAAAGAACAGAGCTGTCTGTTTAATAACAAAGCCAGTTTCATCAACATTTGGTGCCTGTTGCTGTGGTGTAAGTTTGTGCTTTAATTGTTAGATTGAGCATACTTTTACAGTATGAAATGTTCTGATAATCTTGACTTGCCACATTCTCTGCTGTATTTCAGGTGCGATATTCAGCCCAGTCACTTTTTGATTATCTCAAAACAATCCGAAATGACCTGGAAGCCATGAACAAGTTTTGTGGAACATTAATACAAATCTTTAAGGATAATCTACATAATGACAGGTGGGTAGACAGATGGCCAATCTAAGATAATAAAATGTGAGGCTGGATGAACACAGCAGGCCCAGCAGCATCTCAGGAGCATAAAAGCTGACGTTTCGGGCCTAGACCCTTCATCAGAGAGGGGGATGGGGTGAGGGTTCTGGAATAAATAGGGAGAGAGGGGGAGGCGGACCGAAGATGGAGAGAAAAGAAGATAGATGGAGAGGAGAGTATAGGTGGGGAGGTAGGGAGGGGATACGTCAGTCCAGGGAAGACGGACAGGTCAAGGAGGTGGGATGAGATTGGTGGGTAGGAGATGGAGGTGCGTCTTGGGGTGGGAGGAAGGGATGGGTGAGAGGAAGAACAGGTTAGGGAGGCAGAGACAGGTTGGACTGGTTTTGGGATGCAGTGGGTGGAGGGGAAGAGCTGGGCTGGTTGTGTGGTGCAGTGGGGGGAGGGGACGAACTGGGCTGGTTTAGGGATGCGGTGGGGGAAGGGGAGATTTTGAAGCTGGTGAAGTCCACATTGATACCATTGGGCTGCAGGGTTCCCAGGCGGAATATGAGTTGCTGTTCCTGCAGCCTTCGGGTGGCATCATTGTGGCACTGCAGGAGGCCCATGATGGACATGTCATCTAAAGAATGGGAGGGGGAGTGGAAATGGTTTGCGACTGGGAGGTGCAGTTGTTTGTTGCGAACTGAGCGGAGGTGTTCTGCAAAGCGGTCTCCAAGCCTCCGCTTGGTTTCCCCAATGTAGAGGAAGCCACACAGGGTACAGTGGATGCAGTATACCACATTGGCAGATGTGCAGGTGAACCTCTGCTTAATATGGAATGTCATCTTGGAGCCTGCGATGGGGGTTAGGGAGGAGGTGTGGGGGCAAGTGTAGCATTTCCTGCGGTTGCAGGGGAAGGTGCTGGGTGTGGTGCGGTTGGAGGGCAGTGTGGAGCGAACAAGGGAGTCACGGAGAGAGTGGTCTCTCCGGAAAGCAGACAGGGGTGGGGATGGAAAAATGTCTTGGGTGGTGGGGTCGGATTGTAGATGGCGGAAGTGTAGGAGGATGATGCGTTGTATCCAGAGGTTGGTGGGGTGGTGTGTGAGAACGAGGGGGATCCTCTTTGGGCGGTTGTGGCCAATCTGTTTTTGTTTGCTATTTGTTAAGTACAGTTTTAGTAGGTAATCAGCTCCAGTCAGTCTTCGATTGTCTTTGCTAGCAGTGATGAAGGCTGTATACTCACCACATAGGATTTGGATTTTCTACATGTTTAATGAGCATATGTAATGAAAATAAAGAAAAAGCTTAATCTCAAGTGTGTATTAGCATTTTGTTTAAGTTTATCAATGGCGTGTAACTGTTATAATTTTATCTTGTACACATTTTGCCTGGTTTCAATTCCTTTCTGATCGCACTCAGGAAGAACCATCAATGAGTCAAATTTTCTTCTGTGTTTAAAAAAAACTGTTGCCTTTTTTCAAACATTAACTCACAAGTTAAACTCTGGCAGCTTCACTGTTTTTAGAGCGAATTTTTACTTGGTTGCCCCACTTCCACTCTGCATGTAAGTCATTATCTATGATCCATAAAAGACTAAATCTCTCTCCCAGTATTGCTTTTTTTTAATTTAAGATCCTAAATATAGGAACCCTTTTGGAAAAGCTTTTTTTAAAATGCCTCTCATGAGCATGTGACATTTATTTTGGAAGATTAAAATATGAACTCTCAGATGTTTTTTACTTTGACAGCTTTTTTGACAATGATTTATTTCCTGTTTTCCTCCTCAATATTGTTACTATTTTTTAGGGTGTCCATCCCTATGCTGAAGATGCTTGACCAAATGCTGGCTAATGGATGCTTTGATATTTTCACAGGAGACGAAAGGTATTTATTAGTAAGAGATGAAATATCTACTTATATTTTAGAGATCTGTTTACATTCCAAGATATGACTATTCTGCTTTATTCATTTAATTTTTGAACCCCCCCCAGATGGTTTTCACATCCCAGGCACCAACCTGAGGCTACCACTCCTCTCCCCCGAGACACATTAGAGCCGACACTCCTTCCCTAATTCTAGATCTCACATCACTTCACCCACTGCAGCACCAACACCCACCCTTTTCCCTGCATTAGACCTGTAATGTCATCAAACATTCTGAACCTGATCCCCATCCCTTTACCCAGTCTAGATCCAACCACCCCTACCACATCCTCTGCTCTAGACCTGACCACCTCACCATGCAGTCTGAACTCGACCCCCTACCTCTCCATGCAAGACCTGATACTACTTTCCACAAACATGCACACTGGACCAGGCACACACCCCTCACCCATTCCAGACTTGACAACCCTTTCACCAGTTCCACACCCAATCTCCCACTCCCCTCTAGAGCCAACACCCCTTCCCTTGCTCCAGACCCAAGCTGCCTCCACTGCTCCAAAACCATATACTCCTCCATCCCCTGCTCTGGATCTGATCTGTTTGCACAGACCCTACAACCTGTTGGTGGAGCTAAAGCTGCTGGACCTAATTTCTACCACCCAACCCAAACTATCCTAAACTCAGCATTACTTGCTAAATGCCACCTTGTACCTTGACACCATACCAACCTGGCAACCTACCCCTGACACTACTCCCTATTCACTTGGCATCCTACCTAACTGGCACCCTACTTAGCTGATACCCTATTCACCAGGCATCCTAACTTCACAATTACCTTTATGTACTTAATCGTACTGAAACCACTTTCTGACGTGACGGTTGTTTGTGATTCGGATTCTTACATTTTAAATTAAGGCATCTGACTGCTGCGAAAAGGAGTGCTGTTTGCCTTCCCCCAACGACTCTGCACTGCAAGCAAACTGTCAGAATGGAAGTACGACTCTTCTTTTCTGCAAGATGCTTTGATCAGCATCTCCTGTCAGAAATATGAAACTCTGTCCTTTTGTTCTCTCCCTATGTTAAAAAGAACAGGCAAAATGACAATTTGCCTGAGATTGCCTCTCTTTGGAAAATCTGGCCCAGTGTTTCCTTTGATTTTGCTATTAGACAAGCTGCTGAACAAACTTCTTGTTCTTGTTCTTGCTTGGATTGTTGACTGACAGGTGTGAAGTTGGGTTGCCACTACAGTTTATTGTTAGTATCTTATTACAGTGTAATATTGAGAGATGAATCCAACAAATATGACACCATGCAATTCCATATGACTTAAGTGTTCTGAAGTAAGCTGAACCAGATCTATAACATTCATATCTTGGAATTCAGTGCCCTTTGCTGAAAACTGCTCTTAGTAGCTCTCGATAAATTCCAAATTGCAAGAGTGTGTGGAATGAAAGCCTACACCCAAAGTGAAGTAGGTTTAAATGAAAATGATTTTCTTTTGGTAATTGAGAGCGTTCTTCTACTACTTCTATACATGCTACAGTTCTCTAATGAATACTGAATAAAGGTGCAGTGTTCATTGTATTTTCGGTAATTTAACTGTTATGCGTACTGAACAATAGGGATGTTGAATATAAAAGGATACTCTTGTTGTCTGGCTTACTATGTATTTATTTT
Source organism: Stegostoma tigrinum (assembly GCF_030684315.1). NCBI lineage: Eukaryota > Metazoa > Chordata > Chondrichthyes > Orectolobiformes > Stegostomatidae > Stegostoma > Stegostoma tigrinum. The sequence goes on along the minus strand of NC_081375.1, from coordinate 41,494,250 downwards.
TCAAAAATAAGAACATGGGAGCTGTTGCATTCCCTGATGGGAATAAGCTGGGTTGCTTTCCTACTTTTGATTGCATTTTAACAATTATTGGAATCCTGACTGCACCCGTCCAACATTTACAAACAGTACTGTTCAAAAGTAAATGTTAATCAATATAAAAGTCCTGTTCTGTTGAATACAGTTTAGCATTGCAGTACAAAATTGTCTATAGAGTCTGATAAAATGTGAAGAACATTCTTAGATTGTTTATCTTTGAATGTTTGATGTAGTACAACGTTAATGTTTACAGTGATCAAGGTGATAATATCTTTAAATACGTAGAAATGCTGTGAATTGTACAGTAAAATTTATAAGTCAGAATTTTCCACGTATGGGGGTCTGTAAGAAGCAGTCTGAGTAGGTCACTTCCAATCAATTAATGCAATGATTTGAAAGATTCCACACATTGCTGCCATTCGGTTTCAAAAGACTGTAAATTGTTGAACTTTGAACTGCTCAATGCACCTCCTTCAGCTAAAAATTAATTAATTCAAGGGTAGCAGAGATCTCCTTTTATTTCAGAGACCACCCTCAGCCATGCCATAAGAAATATAATTGATATGTTGCTTATCTTTACAGCAGATGGCCTGAGTTCAGGTCACACATGTCCCTGATTCACAGAAAGGAAACGCTGGAAAAGCTTTTTTTTTCCCTTAATGTAGACTTATTTTTCAAACATTTTGCCTATCAATCATATTTCCTAACTGCCAGCAAAGAGTCTGGAACTTGATGTATTTTTTTAATGTTATTGACACAGCACTTTTCTCCTAAAGCATATTTGAAGTAGCTGGTACACAGAAAAAATGATGCCTTGCTCAATGGTACAAAAAGATGAATTTTTTGAACGAACTTGTTCCAAGCACAGTAATAGAATTGTGTTCTGTTACAGCAACGTATGCAATACACATTTACTTCCCACCATATTTAAACAAATAACTTGAAAAATGAAATGCCTGTGAAGTTTTGTGTAATAATATTTATAAAAGCAGCACTGCAGATTCACATATATCATTTTTATTAAAAGTCGCATAGTAGTGTATTGGTTAAGATACACCTTTCACACTTTATAACATGATTGATCCATCCTGTGGTGCTGGCAGCCAGCCAGTGAGACATCATTTCTCACAGTCCTCCTTAGAAAAGTGGCACAGGAAAAAGTAGTGAAGGAAGAAAGCTAAAATAGATTGAAGAAAGAAAATCATATGATAAGTGTTATTACAACATTGTGGAAGAGGCGTAGATTGTGGACAATTGCTCTTGAGGATGTGAAAGTTGTACGCGATATGGTTGTAAGTGGCTAAGCTTGGCTGCTTTGTTGAGGTTTCTGGAATGCATAGAATCAGACGCAAGTGCATTGCTGCATCTTATACAAAAGCAGAAAGAAAAAAGAAAGAAATTCCAGTAAATTGTGTTGATTGAAAGAGACAAAGTATGTTTAATAAATACATTGATGCTGTTTTCCCCAAGCTTCAAACTGTAACAGTACACCCTACTGCCTTTGTACATTGCATTATAATTTGAAAAAAAATTATTGTAAATTTCCCAACTTTTGCTGCTGACGCTCCATCAGAATGATGCATGGTCACAAGGCAGCCCTCTATCATCTGTTTCTTGTAACAAACCTGTGTCATTTTGTCTCAGCATGAGTATTCTACATAGCCAACTTTAAGTCATCTCCTCATTTGCTGCCCCATTTCTGGTTACAGTAAAAATCACTGGACAGTTACTTAATGGTATTTGATATTTTAAATCTGATGAGAGACAAAGGGCTGAATTTTGCCTCAAATCAGTTAAATGTTCATTTTGCTAGGTTTCTTGGTGATTTCTCTCCATGAACACAAATGCATTCATTTTGTAATGCTATTCGCCACAGCTCAACTCATTAGTTATGCACCACACCTGTATAGTGCCCCACTCACACTATCTTCCACTCACAATGACAAAAGTACTCGCCACTGCTGGGACTCCCCAGGATTCCTGGCACTGGTGTCATATTTAGAGCCCAGCCATGTACCCGTCAAGTGTTATCAACCAGGAGTTGCGTTTCACATCGCAAGAATTGGGTTAGGTATTAAAAAAAAATGCTTCAGAGGGCACATGGGTAGCACTGCTAACACTTCATTGCAAGTTCATGTGCACATTTGTAAATGTATTGCTCTTTAAAAACAAAACTACACATATTACACATCTTAGCATCATCCCATCTTCAAACTCTCTCTCAGGGAGTGCTGGTACTCTTTCTGTAAAGCCCAGTATAACCTAGCATCATCTCATTGTTCAATCATATGTTGGATAGTTTTCACATAGTTGAGACTGTTCATTTTTAATCAGCTAAGTGATGTAAAAATGATGTAAAAGCAAAAAAAAACCTGCATTTGCTTCTTGGAAGTGAAAGGGACTGCTTTGTCTTTTGACCAACAACAAGCTTACAGTCAGTGGGTAATGACTGCATGCAGCTATTGAATAAAAACAAAGTGCTGGTGAAACTCAGCATGTCTGGCAGCACCTGTGGAGAGAGAAACAGAACTAACACTTCAAGTACGATATGACTCTTCAGACTCTTAAGAACTGAAACTCTTGAAGCCGTTACATTTAACCCATCATGTCTCCAAGGGTACCTGGCACCGATTTCTAAGATGTAGCATTGATGAAATGAAAAACAACCTGTTGATAAAGTTGGCTGTGTTATGGCACAGTATTCTCTATGTGATGTGAGTAAACTATAGTGTCTTGCATCTGGGGGAAGCTAAATTGGAAAAGCCTAGTGCCAGGACTGCAACACTAACCTAGTCATGAGGAAACAAGATGAAGTGACGTGATCTCTGTCAAACTGTATTGGTAACAGCCTTAGTGGTTCAAGGTTTGTTGCATTAAAGTTTAGAAAGATGTCACCTTGATGGCCACTGCAATGGGATCACCATGCACTCTTTCAAGTCACAGTTCCCACTACAGCAGTTGCCGTGGTTCTGTGACACTCTTCCAGGACATTCTCAATCTGCTGCCGGCCTATATTTTGCTCTTCTAGAGGAAAGTGTAACATCTTCATCTGGAGGCTGTTCAGCTGGAGGTTACTGCTGTTCTCGGGTTTGCTGTGTATTTGTTCCTCTTCCATTTTTATGTGCCTTTCAGGATCCTCAGCATCAGTGATAGTGACCCCTCCTGTGGCTGTTGCCAGTGAACCTGTGTGGACAATATCAAAAACAGAGCAGGTCCTTAATAACGTGAGCAGTCAGCATTCACTTCATACACATCTGATGGTTTAGCATATACCTTCGTACAGTGGGACATGGAGGATTCCAAAAAGGAGGGCCGTGGAATGCTCCTACATGAACATTTGACGTAGAGACCTCATTCCAATGAATGCAGCATTATCAGTGTGATGCCAGAACAATAGGAGATTATAAGTGTTTCTTCTCATATTACTTTTCATATCTTGTCTTCCGCACCCTCCACGTTACCCAAGAAAGGCAGCAGTTCATAAAAGAACATGTTGGTGAATACTTGCAGATCAAAGTGAGAGGAGATCAACTCGATGCCTCTGAGCACTTATGAAATCTTGCATTGTCTTTATGAATAGTCCCCCCAGGTAACACTTTTAAAATTACCCCTGATTACTTCTGCTTCATAAAGAAGATTATTATCTATCTGTAGTGATCAATGACATGGTCAAGATTGCTTGTGACCAGGATTTGTATTCCACCCAGTTGTACACTGCATGCATTTTACACTGCCTTTCAAAATTGTTGCCTCTTCTGTATGTTGCCTACAATCCCCAGACGGACACCCAGGACAGACCGTGGCCCATACCTTTTGTCAAATTGGGTGGACAGTCCTAATTGACTGTGCCTGACTGATAGCTTTGCAGGTCCCCAACTAAATTACTACATATCCCCAAACTGATTGACTGAACTGTCAGGACTGACTATTGCTGTATTCGACTCCATCACGAGTGACATGATCCTGATTGCCCTAAGCAGTAGAGCAACTGTGTCCGAGCCCCTGAACTGATCTTGAACACCTCCAGAGTTGGGACTCCCTAACTGAAGGCTACCCACTATGACTTGACTGAGGATTACACCACCTAAGACTTTGAGGCATGGCCATTTGGTTGAAACACATACTGCATTTTTGCTGAGTAAGCTGCTGGCACATAATGCAGTTGTTGGGAAGATTCTGCTCATAGACATTCATGGCTGTTTTACAGTACAATGTGTTAGATTCAATTATTATCTTGAGAGCTAAGTAACTTTCAGAAGGCCACATAGCAATTTTTTCTTCCGATTTGCAGAAGTCAATTATAACAAGGCCACCATTAAATTAATTTATCACAGAGCAGAGATTAAACCAAAGGAATTCTTGTTGTACATAGTTTGGAACCATATTATATGATTTACTTGACTGGACTATCAAGGAAACACCTTGATAGTGTATTGACTATCAGTAGTCAGTGATACTTTTTACATATGCAGTTCAGCTGGTAGACCTCAACTTGTAGTGGAAAAAAGAGCAGCAATTTATAAGATATGATCATAGTGCAAAATTGATCAACTTCTGGCTTGAAACTAGAATTCCTCTTCAGTCCACTAGCTTATATGGTCTGATGTTACATCACACTTTCTTTCACATGCTGTAGCTCCTCCTTAGCTTCATAAATCCTTTTAGAATCTGCATGCTTTGTTTAAATATGCTTTAGAAGCGTCATTTTGTTATTAATGTGATTGGTGTACAGCAATTTATATTTGGACCTAAATTAAATTTGGATCCCTTGGAGCAACACAATTTTGAAATTATTTCTCTTCATCTTCTGTATCCAGCCCCTCCCACTCCCACTCCTAACCAACCTAATCTGATGCTCAGAAGTGTATGCCCATCCTCGTCAAATTGCAAGCAGTTTATTCATATACTTAAATCTTCAGTTTAAAATTTACTTTGGTAAGAGTTTATGAACATTTTTCTGTCACTTGTTCGTTTTATGCATTTCCATTTTTTTTCTTCCAAAGTAAATGGAGAAGCACTTAACGTTTCAATGTTTAAAATAGTTATTTTGCATCCATGCAAATGTAAATGCAATCAGCTTCACACGTAGCAGTGAAAAAATGAGAATTTGATTATCGAAGTACTAATCTCATGGTGGTTAGTGGAAAATATTACATTAACACAAGGACAAGGATTGGTTACAGTAGCTTTTCCTTTTGTCAGCCTTGATTTATAAATGTCAGTACAATAGGAAATCTGTGAAAATGTCCTCCAGAATAGACTGAAAATAGCACATACAAATTTCTGCACAAGTTTGATGTTTTATTTCTGTGTGTTTCTCAGTCATTTCTACGCCAAAGAGTTGCTTACCCTCTGCAAGGAAGAAATCCGGAAGTCCAAAGATGTCCAGAAGCTTCGAGCTAGCATTTCCGTGTGAGTAGATCCAGGCATCTCCTGTATTTTGTTTTCTCGCTGACTCTGATTGGGATTACTATAATCTGAATCATTCAAGCTTTTTGCAATTGCATCTGACTTTCAGATTTAATTATTTAGCCTGTTGCTTTGGAAGTGCAACTGAGTAAGCTGTCATAATGTGCACATGCTACACAAAACACAGATCATTTTTGGCTTGTTTTTAAGTTATAGGAACCTACTGCCTATTGCAGGAAAAGGGAGGTGAGAGCTGTGGCATAGAAAATTAATGTAATACTGCAAAATTAAATCATACATTGATGATAACATTTTGCATTTGCCTGCAAATTGATGAGGATCTATGCTGCTTCACATTTTGACCTAATATCTCAGCTAGTATTTATAGTGCTAGCAAAGCTTTTTGCTAAATGGAGGCAGGAACTACCAAAAGGATACTTTTGTACTTTTCTCCAATTCTTTACTTGATCTGTGGATGAGATAAGAACCAGCATAATCAGGAGTCCTGGAAAGTTTGATAAAATCCAGTTAGCAAGTGGGGTGGGGCTGATTTATATATAATTAATATTCCTTGCCCTGATCACTTGTGAGATAATTTAATCTTACAGTGTCCATAAATAGATCAAGAGCTGTTTAGAAAGAAGAGACTGTAGGTTTTGTTAAAACTGTCAGTATTAACTAGATTATTAACATTCTCTTGCCTTTTGTGATTGGCCTGAAAGTTCTTCATTGTAGCTACTATCAATTTGACATTGGTATGATCGCCGAGCAAATATTTTCCAGGTTTATAATACACGCAGAGCTCCATTTTACTTTCTGCCACATTCAGTCCCTGTGATGTTTGCTATTTGGCTTCTGTCATTACCTGACTTTTCTGATTGAACAATTAGATATTCAAGGAGAATTAAAACTGATGCCAGTTTTAGGAAGGAGGATTGGACAATCTGTTGGTTGCAATTGTAATTCAGGTATGCAATAGCCTAAATTGCGTATCGAGAAATCTTCACCTTTTTAGGGATTTGGTCATTCTTATAATTTATAACTTTTTTTCAAAGCAGTCTAACTTGTAGAAGCAGAAAAAATTGCTGTTCCTCAATAAGTTTTGCAAGATTGAGATCGTTTCCCCTGTCATTCAGATTGGCTTTGTTTGTTGTTGCATTTTCAGTTTGGAAAATAGAGTTGCATTTTGGTTACTTCATCGAACTACTAACTATTTTATTTATTTTACTTTTTGATTGTTTCAGTGGAGTGGAAGTTATACCTTGAAATGCAAATATCTTGGCATGTGAAAGGCTATTTGTTTAAAGACCAATTGTACTTTGATGGTATGCACTGACACTGTAATAGTCAAGCCTGCAGTAATACTGCATCAATATGTTTATCCTACATCACCCAGAAGCTAGTGTATCATACACTTAGTCCTTTTCGGGCAAGAAGGTGGAGTGCCAAATCTCATAAACTTCTTGAAAGATGTAAACAGTGCTATTTTTTGGCTGGCCAAGCAGAGAGCATGAGTAGCTAACTCGTCGGCTCACCAGCACCTTTAGACAATATTCCCTATTTGCCTGACTTAAGTTTGCAAACTTTTTTTGGAGTAAGAATATAAGTCAAATTTGTGATTTATTGTCCAATCTCAAAGTTCAGGAACTTGTGCACTAACATGAGCATGAATCTCTGATGGATTCCATTTTAAATCAACATGCTAATAATGTCATTGCACTCATTTATACCATCATAATAAAAGAGCAAATTGTCAAAATTACTACAATCAGCTAAATGTCCTACACATAAGGTAGGTACCATGCAACCCATGTCAGCATGATGACTAAATGTTATATCCCAATCAATAAACAAGATAAAAATATCCTTTGTTTTATACATTGTTCAAGTATATATGTTACAAATTAATAAGGAACTCTGGCATATATTCCATTGGACATACATAACATTAGTAATAAAAATCAGAGGTGAAGATCAAAGAAGTACGATGTTACTTACAGGACTGAGATTACTTTGTCTCCAACAGACAGCAGGAGTGTAGCATTACAGTTTCAACATTACTCATGTTGCAGGTTGTAAATACATAATTAACAATATTAGTGACAGAAGGCTGAAGAGAAACTCCAGAGCATGTTCATACAAGTTCAGTATAGACCTTGTTTCTCAACATGCAAATTTCCCGTGGGAAAGTAAAACCAGCAGGCTACTTTTCTTGAAAGCTATATTTCTGCACCTCTGTCAGTATGTTAATTAAGTATTTAACCATTTTATATCTCATGCAGGCAAAAATTGATCAGTATTCCAAAATAAAGCTCATACTGCTTTCCTGATCTAAATGCTGATGTCAATTAGCATGATTGAACTGAGATTCTTAAAATTAATATCCAAAAGCAACAGTGTTAAATGATCTTTGGAACATTTGTCAGCTGATTCACTGAAACTAACAATAAGCTCATGATTGTACCAAATTGAGTGATGCATAAATATTTTGAGATATTTATGTGCTAAGGGGAGATGGAAGTAATAAGGAGAAATAGATAAGATCATTGTACGTCTCCTTTGGAAACTTTTCAGTGCATGCACTGAATCGGTATGTAAGATTTCATTTATTGAAAAGCTTGCTTGAAATTTTTTTGGCGTTTTTGCGTAAACTTAAAGCTTTTATGTTTCTTTAGATTTGCATGTGTTGGTTTTTGTGGTGTAGCCAAAAGGCTTAATCTATTCTGATCCCATCCGCAATCTACTGTCAAATTTTGTACAATTTTTTAATCAAATCGTGGGGTTAAAATACCAGGGAGGGATGGTGCAACAAAAATGTTATGCAGTTTGGGAAGCCAGGAAAATTCAAAGGCTTTGAAAGATAGCAAACAATAATAGCATTAATCATATTCAGAAAAGCCATTGGAAAGCTATCCCATGCAATATTTGTCATTGATCTAACTTGTAAAGTAGTTTTTCACAGGTCAACTGCACTGTTTAATTAAAACTTTTTAAAAAGTGATTTTTCCAATCACATTTCTGAATCCTGGTTTTCTTTAAATGCATTTGACTTTTAAATATTCTATGTAAAAATTTGGGCACGAACTGTAAGATGATTACCAATTTGCAGAGTTGCCTAAATTCTAGGATTTCAACCCAGTTTGATAAGTATAATGTTGCCATTCTGTGAAGGAGCTTTAAAACTACTCCAGATGACCTAAGTTCCTAGTTCTTGATTGTATCATTTCCAGAATACTGTTCAGGAAATAAATGATACGTTGACAGAATGTGAAAGATATTCTTACAGTCTGTTATTTCTCACAAACTAGTCCTTAGAGCACTTTTAAATTAACAAAAACTCATACTGTTAAATAAATAAAGTCCAGTTGCAATTTATATTGTTGTTAAATGAGATATTCTCTGGTTTGACTTATCTTGCAGGTTCTGTGGTCTTATTCAGTTCCAAGGTGAAATCAGAAAAAATGTTCTCTTCCAGCTCTTACTGTTGTTGTGCTACCCCTTCCCAATAGTAAGGATTCATTAATTAATTTATGCACTTAAGAGCCAATAGTTTTACAATAGAAGCTTGTTGTGTTACACTTTTTCCATTTGATGAACCATGTAAGAAACTACAGGCTATTCTAAAGTCTTTTTTGGCAATTATGTTGACATCGTAGGTCTTTTATTCTGATGCAAATTGTGTAATGACAACAATGTGAAGATAATTTTTAGTTTCTACGCATCAATAAGTTAAATTAAAATTGCCGGAGCATGTATTTGTTTATGTTAATATGATATACTTATCCAGTGTTCATATATTATGCAATCTGAACAAAGCTACTGCTTCTGTAACAAAAAATCAAGCAACGCCTAAACTATCTCAGGTGGTTGTGAAAGCATAACAAATTAAAATGCATAAAGGTAGCCATAGATTTTTCTGATACTTCTGAGTTTGTAGACTTGTGGAAGTAACAGAACCTGACCCCTGCATCAGTTTTACTTTGCTTCAAAATACCATGAGGGTTTGCTATGGCATCAAATGCTTAAGGATAATCATATCCTCAGAACAAGCATGGGCATCGTAAATACATCAGAACTCAGATAGAGATTTAGCAGTTTTATAGAAGAAAGGGAACATTTTGTTTACTTTACCATGACTATCCGAAGAATCGTTTATTGTCCTGTGGCCTTTGGGAGGAGTCTAATTTTTCTGGAGTAGAATTCTGCAGTGAAGGAAATCCTTGAGTCAGCAAATAACTTTAGAACTGGGCGATTGCCATTTAATGCCAAAAATTTTGCTTTTCATAGTTCTACTGTTCATTTTATCCATTTTGGCTGCTCATATAGTTGAAAATTCAGCAGAGAGCACTTGGCTGCAGAATATTTTAACATATGACATTGACGTAGTGGAATTTTCAGTGGGTGCACCCCCTGTGCAATTTTTAGATATTTGTACTTTCAATTTTACAAATGTTCTTAAGAACTATATTTTAAACCCGTTAAAACTGGAGTGAAAGTTTTGTCTTCTGAATATCCATTTTAAATTTTAGGTTGTTAAATTGTAAAATTAAATCAGACTGGCCTCTGGTTGAAAAAGTAAAAGAAGTGTTAAAATATTTTAAAAATAAAAATTAAAGAGCACGTATGTGATATATGTTGCATACTTGCTGGGGAGTGTAGCGTTTTAGCCGTGCGTGCTTTTAACTTCAACGTTTTTTTAACTTCAAGCTTCACCTGTAGCCTGATATTAAAAGGATCATTAGCTAAGACGTGGAAATTTAAAGTATTTATCCATATCTAAGTAAAAAAGTATATGTTGTTAATAAACTTGTTTGATTATATTATGACACATATCCATGGCAGGTGGGGCTTGAAACAGACCTTCTGGCCCAGAGATCTGATAACTACCACATCACTCCTTTCACATGTAAACAATGACAAATTAGTTGAGAGGCTCCTGCTATGAACCTGTTCTGAGAAACAGGCTTACGCAAGTGATGTACATCAGTCAGACCCAACTGCAAACACAGTGTGAAGTTTCTGTTTAAGAACTGGTCATGCTTTTCTCCCCTTTTCCCTCTACCACTGTCTTGTTGATATTCAGCATTGCCATTTTTTCCAGTCTAGTCTATGATTAGTTCCTGAAACAGCTAATTGTGTCAGCACTTACATTGTCAAAGGCCTTTTGAAATCTATCACATGGTAAGCCTCAGGCAAGTATGAGGATACAGAAAGGGGACAGATAGCTGAATAAATAACAAATTGTTTAACAATGGAAGAAGTAGATACATGTAAATAGTTGTTATTCAGATTTGAGGATGTTAGGAGGCAATGCTCCCACAAGATTTGCATTAGGACCGCTGTTATTCATAATTTATGTGAATAATTTTAACTTAAGTACAAGTAATACAATATAAAAAATGCAAGTTTTACCAAACCAGGTGAAGTATCACTAACACTAAGGAAGAATACATCATAATGCAGTAGAAAACCTGCAGGCAAGCACTTCGGTGAGAATTATTAGAATTATAGAATATGATAGTTTTACATGTAATAAATGGCACAGAAATAGACCATTCAGCCCATTCACTGATGATTATGCTTCACATATGCCCTTAGAAATTAAGAAACTGAATGGGGTAGAAGAGAAAAGTGATCTAAGGACAGATAAACACAAATTTTATAAAGCAGTATTGCAGGCCATCGAAGCAATTATAATGCTAACAGAACATTGGGATCATAGAATTCAAAAGCAATGTTAATTTTATGTAGGACCCTAGTTAAGTCACTTTTCTAAACTACAAAAAAGCACAGAAAAAGGTGAATAAAAGATTCATGAACATTGTACAAGGACTGAGAAGTGACTGTTATTATGAAAGATTGATCAGGTAGGAGGCGTTTCTATTTAGAAAAGAGAGGGCTTAGAGGTGACCTAACTGATGTTTAAATTTTTGAACAATAGATGTGAAGAAAATTAATGAACCAGATGAATTTTTCTGATGATCGACAATGGTTTCATGGTCATTATTAGACTCTTAATTCCACATTTTTATTGAATCCAAATTTCACCAACTGCTGTGACAGGGTTTGAACACCAGTACCCAGAACATTATCTGGGTCTCTGGATTAATCGTCTAATGATAATACCACTAGGACACTGCCTCCCCAGCTGACCCTCTACTTTTCCCATTAATAGGTATTGGAATGACACTTCGTTTCCCTCCAGGCATCTTTCTACCTCCCAACCTGGCTCTGATAAAATTCCACTTCTTGTTTCATTAAGTCTCAAGTTCACTGTTAATGAATTTTCAAGTGAAAACCAAGAATATTAGCAAATTATTATAATCCAGCATAAGGATAGTGTGTGTGATCTTATTTCATTTGAAAAGTCCCAGGAGTGGCAGACTTGCTCAATGGTGGTTTTGTGTTTAATGGCAGTTATTTTCTAATTAATCTTTTCACAGATAAGGAAGACGACTGCTAGCCAGCTGTATGAAATGCTTTTAACATATGATGACGTAATTGACGCAGAAGTATTGGATGAAGTGATGGCGAGTCTTAGTGACAACAACTGGTAAGTGACATTTGATGTGAAAATAAGCTTTGCACTATACTGAATGTGCTTCAGTAAACACCGTTGAATTTGAGTGCCCAAACCAACATTTATTCCCTCAATCAACATCACAAAATAGATTAATTTGTCATTAGTGTATCACATTTCTGTTTCTGGGAGTTGGTTAAGTACAAAACTAGCTGCCACATTTTCTAAAAAACAGGAATAACTACATTTCAAACAATGCTTCATTGACTATAAAGTGTTTTGAGATGTCTGGTGGTCTACAGTACTATACAATTAATAGTTTTTTTAAGCAAGTTATTTTCTTAAGCTGTTATCCAACATCATTATTAACAATGCAGACAACCTGTGAAACATCTTGCCATAGTTTTGTACAAGTATAAATGACCTACAGTTCACAAGTATTGTTAAGGTTTTCAGAGAGATTAATAACATTTAAAAGAAATTTGATCTTCCAGATAATAAATGAAGGTTTCACATTTTTAATCATTTACTGGTGCTGGTCATTTACAATGTCAATGTCACTATACCTTTCACAGAGAGATTTTGTTTTCTGAGGGACTGCATCTACAGTTAACAGTGGGCGACTCTTCTAGCATCATTTTAATTGCCCGTGAATTTGTAAGTCTTCACCTGCATTCCGATGTACTAAACCGTGGAGACTTACTTTCTCCCCTAGGTGCTCCCTCTCTCTCAGATCCATACGTAACCTTATGTGATATTCACTGATACTATAGGAAGCTTGTAACCTGAATTTGACAGTTGCCTCCCCATCATCCCCATTACAATATCAATCATTTGCCCCTTGTATCTAATTAGAACAGCTAATTAATCTACTACTAATAGAACACTCTTTCATCTTGGAAGTAAATAGACGGTTTAAAGCACACTTGTTTAGAGCCCAACATTCTTACCACCTTCTTGGGACTGCAGGATTGGCAATCTCTACCATTATGTGGAGGTGCCAGTGTTGGACTGGAGTGGACAAAAATTGCATGACACCAGGTTATAGTCCTATTTGAAAACATGAGCTTTCGGAGCCTCAGTCCTTCTCACCTGAAGAAGGATTGAGGCTCCAAAAGCTTGTGTTTTCAAATAAACCTGTTGGACTATAACCTGGTGCTGTGTGATTTCTGACCTTGTCCACCCCAGTCCAACACCGAGACCTCCACATCATGGCTATCATCGACACCACCAACTGCCAGCTTAAAGTGGAGAGGATCTGCAAGAAGATCTCGCATATTAATGCTTCGGTTGTTGCCATTGTCTCTTAAGTGTAAATATCTTGCACCATCTTCCCAGAAAACAATCAAAGCATTGCTGTGATCTCCTACAGTCAATACACCAGCTGTACTGTGAGGAGGAATGTCGAACAAATCACATGGCCCCATTCACTTTGCCTTAAATTAGAAAGAGTCCTATTGTGTGAACATCTCATTAAACTCATTAATTGTAACTGTATCTGTAACGATAAAGCCGTTTCTTATCAGTAAAAGGTTACTTGTCCTAACTTCATTGTCAAGCATAAATTTTCTATTCTGTAGTAATTGTAATTTGCATTTATACAGCTGCAGAACTCAAGAAATTAGGAAATCTGACAGTTTTATGAAAGAATCTCAAAAATAGAGTTAAACTTCCTCAATTGTTGAGTTACGTTATGTTATTCACCTGTGATTAACTAAGAAGATACCCATGTATAAAGCTTCTATTTACTTTATGTTTCTGAATAGTACCTGCCTCAACTGATGAGTACCCCAATATTGACAAATTCAAAAAGGCATTTTTAAAATCAATGATTATTCAAATGTTTTTGCCATTGTCTAAATTCAGCTTCATCTTGGAGGATGTCAAGGCTGTTAAACTAACCAATTAATATTTTCCAAGGATAAGATTTGTTTATATATTGTTTTTCCTTGTTAATATGGAATGCACTACTGTAAAATGCATTGACACAGTTCAAAATTATATCATAGATAAGTAAATTTATTGCTTTGAAAAGCTTAAATGATCAGTTAACAGCAGTTAAATATTAATGAAAATCAAAGAGATTCAATTTCTCATCCTTTGGATGGTAGTTGTTTTCTAGATTCCTGAATATCTACAAATCTATCAGTAAGACACACTGCATTTCTTTGATACCAAACTTGCCATTTTTTACGATAATGACAGGTTTAATAACACATTATCCTCAGAATAGACAGAACTAAATAGGTATTTAATGTTTTTGCTTGTCAACATTACTCAGAATCTCGCGCTGAAGCTTTACTGTATGCTTTTATTTTCCAAAACCAATTTTGTTTCATCAAATTGGTGCAAGATCCATCTGATCTCACAGCAGTGATTTAGATGTGAAATCTGGGAATGTTACATGAAGGGGAAATAGGTATTGTGGAGAGACAAAAAGCATTTTTTGGGAATGAATTGATGCATTAATAGTTTGTAGTGATACAGATGTTACTGATAAAATAGTTATAACATGAAACAACATCTGTTTCTCTTTATTTGTGGAGCACCATGCAGCTGTGAAATGCCAGTGAACACATAAAGGAAAATATTAATGCCATCCCAGATGAAAGTTTATTGTATGTTGTAGGGATTTCCATTTCACTTCATATATAGATTTATGATGTTGGTAGAGTTAGAAACGTTCTAGCATCCAGTCTGTTCTCATCTGTATGGCATTAAATTCAAGTTTCACATAGTCCAATGAGATTAGTTATCTAATATCTGATAACATATTTGACTATTAAAGTACTTAATGGCTGAGAGACTGCAGGAAATTGGATCAACTCAGGGATTTAAATAGTTGGAATGCTTTGTACGGAGCAGACTAGTTGAAAGGATTGATTTGGTTAACCTCAGCCAGCTGGCATTGGTAGAGTTTAGACACTTTCTTCAATCTGTTTCTTATTTTGCTTCCTTAATTCTAATTAATGTCCTATAAGTAATCTTCTGAGTAAGTCTTCTACCTACTATAAAATTTATCACTCAGCTTTGCGCTTGTTACTTCAATGACTTTAAAATTATATTGCTTTGAAGATGCAATTGTAAGTGTGCCATCTAGTTTTAAATTTCTCAACCTTTGCTGCAATGTAACTAATTCTCAGCTATTGTAACATCAGCTTTCCAGTCAGCATGTTGAATTAATAATATGGTTTTGAGCATCATGGGCTATCATCACATTGCTCCTTGGCAATTTTAATTGCAGCTGAAAATGCTTTAACCTTAAAAAAGTGAAATAGTCCAGTTTTAAAGATATTTAACCATGGTGTGCTTATGTCAACTTCATGTGTATCCTTCATTGGGGGTTGTGGAGGAATGCAGTGAAATTCCAGAATTAAAATGTCTATGGATAATGTACAATAACTTTATTATTCTAAGGCTTCATGGTAAATTATCTGTTTATATGTGGTATTGTTGCCATTGATTGATTACGACCACCATTAAGGGAAAGGGAAAGAGAAAGAAAATCCTCAAAAGTATGCTGAATGGATCTCTCAGCTGCAGTTCTTGTGTCATGAAGAAAAATGTACCGTAATTCGTATGTTGTTAGCGAATGCAAAAAAATTAATTTTCAGCACACGATGCTTCAGTAGGAGCGTACCTGAATTTTATCCAAGGTTAACAAGGTTCAAAGCTGAACCATGCTAATAAAGAATGTTTTATTGTCAATTGTTTCAACTTTTAAAATTTTGCTGCACTTAACAAAAGTACTGATCATACTGATCATTAGACAGCTGTAAATTTGTTATAAACAGTTAACTTGTGGAAATTGTCTTTTGATGACAGGGATGCTGATCTTCCCACAGTCCGAGCTCAACGGAATCACCTATGTGATCTGATGGGAGTCCCGAAACCAATAATCGCTACTAAGGTACATTAGCAAATGAGAAATCAGTATTAGGATTTATTATAAGTTAAGCTTTCAAACTGATTTCATCCAACATTGTTCGTGCAAATTAAATCTCCAAAAAAGTTTCCTTTTTCTCATGTTTCTGTTTTTTGTTGGCATTTTGCTGAAAATTGTAGTAAATCCTACCAGATTGAATTAGCTTGATTCTTTTGATGACGTGAGATGATAGATTTTTTGAAAATGAATATAGGTCAATTTCATACAAGGGTCAATAATACTGCAGATGTTGGAAATCTTAAATAAAAAATGGAGAAAATAGAAATACTCAGCAGATCAGGCAGTATTTGTAGATTATTCTCCCATAGAGAACGAGTAGAAATCTTGAAGAAATAGTGATACCTTGAAAAGTGTCCCTATAACGGAAGTGGTGGTGCTGGATGTCTTAAGACACACAAAGATAGATAAATCCCTGGGGCTTGATCAGATGTATCCTAGAACTTTGTGGGAAGCTATGGAAGTGATTACTGAGCCTCTTGCTGAGCTATTTGTACCAATGAAAGCCACAGATGAGGTGCCAGAAGACAGGAGGATGACTAATGTGGTGCCCTATTTAAGAAAGGTGGTAAGGGAAAGCCAGGGAACTACAGACTAGTGAGCCTGACATCAGTGATGGATACATTGTTGGTGGGGATTTTGAGAGGCAGGATTTACAAGTATTACATTGATTAGGCATAGTCAACATTGCTTAGTGAGGCGTGATTTCCCACACACAAACTTGATAGAGTTTTTTGAAGAAGTGATGAAGAAGTTCAATGAAGGCAGAGTGATGGACATTGTCTGTTTTTTTCCCAGACTGGAGGCCAGTGGCCAGCTGTGTGCTGCAAGGACTGGTGCTGGGTCCACTTTTTTTGGTCATTTATATAAATGATTTCGATGTGAATGTAGGGGGCATGGTTAGTAAGTTTGCAGATGACACCAAAATAGGTGATGTAGTGGACAGTGAGGAAAGTTATCTCAGAGAACAATGAGACCTTAATAAGTTGGGTCGACGGGCTGAGGAGTAGCAGATAGAGTTTAATTTAGATAAATGTGAAATGTTGCATTTTGGTAAAGCATATCAGGACAGGACATATACACTTAATGGTACGGTCCTGGGAAGTGTTGCCAAACAAAAAGACCTTGGGGTTCGAGTTCATAGTTTCTTGAAGGTGGAGTCGCAGTTAGGGTAGTGAGCTAGGTAAGAACCGAAAGAACTGCAGATGCTGTAAATAAGGAACAAAAACAAAGTTGCTGGAAAAGCTCAGCAGGTCTGGCAGCATCTGTGGAGGAGAAAACAGAGTTAACGGTTCGTGTCTGGTAACCCTTCCACAGAACCGATGGTGGCTGGGAAAGCATCAGTTTATATGCAGAAAATAGGGACATGACATGACACCGAACTCTTCTTCCGCCATCTTCGCCTCCCTGCCCATTTCTTTGGACAAGAATCCTCTCACTGTCTCACAGATCCCTTTGCCCAACTCCAGCACTCTCCCTCCACCTGGGCCCCTCCCACCGGCCTTTTACCTGCTCTCGATCTTTTCATTGAGAACTGTCAACGTGACATTAGTTGCCTCAATTTCACTGCCTCTCTTACCAAATCCAACATATCTCCCTGTGAACTGACCGCACTTCGTGCACTCAGATCTAACCCTGACTTTGTTATTAAGCCTGCTGATAAGGGTTGTGCTGTTGTAGTCTGTCTTACTGACCTCTACCTTGCAGAGGCTGAGCGCCAGCTCTCAGATACCTCCTCCTACCTTCCCCTGGACCAGTACCCCACCATGGCACATCAGGCCATTGTATCCACTATGGTTATGGATCTCATTTCATCAGGTGCTCTCTCCCCATCCACTTCCAAGCTAATAGCCCCCCAGCCCAGCAGAGCTTGTTTCTACCTCCTGCCAAAAATCCACAAACAGGATTGATCAGGTAGACCCATTGTTTCAGCCTGCTCCTGCCCCTCAGAACTCATTTCTTCCTACCTTGACTCAGTCTTCTCCCCTCTGGTTCAATCCCTACCCACATACATCCATGATTCATCTGATGCCTTACGCCGGTTTCAAAGCTTCCAGTTTACTGGCTCCAGCGACCTCCTCTTTACCATGGATGTGCAATCTGTCTACACATCCATTCCCCACTAGGATGGTCTTAGGGGTCTCCACTTCTTTCTGGAGCAAAGCGCTGAACCATCCCACACACCACCGCCCTCCTCCACTTGGCCGGGCTTGTCCTTACCCTCGACAACTTCTCTTTCAACTCCTCTCATTTCTTCAGGTAAGAGGGGTTGCCATGGGTACCGCATGCCTGTCTCTTTGTGGGAGACATGGAACATGCCTTGTTCCAGTCCTATTCTGGCCCCCACCCACAACTCTTTCTCTGATACATCCATGATATCATCGGTGCTGCTTCCCTCTCTCGTCTGGAATTGAAAAACTTTATCAATTTTGCCTCCGATTTCCACCCTGCCCTCACTTTCACCTAGTCTATTTCTGACTCCTCCCTTCTCTTCCTCGACATTTCTGTTTCCATTTCTGGGGATTGACTGGCCACTAATATCCATTACAAACCCACTGACTCCCACATCTACCTGGACTGTACATCCTCACAACCCGACTTCCTGTAAAGACTCGATCCCATTCTCTCAGTTCCTCCAACTCACTCGCATATGTTCAGATGAGGCCAACTTCAACAAGAGCGCCTCCAAAACCTCCTTCCTCAACTGAGGATTCCCCAGCTCCGTTGTCAACAGAGCCCTCAACCAGCTCCAACCCATCTCCCGTACTTCCGCCCTTATCCCTTCTCTTTCCTCCTGCAACAGCAATAGGGTTCCCCTTATCCTCACCTGCCATCCCACCAGCATCCACATCCAGAAGGTCATCAGATGCCATTTCCGCCAACTCCAGCAAGATGTCACCACCAGACATATTCCCCTCCCCTCCCTTGTCCGCCTTCCGCAGGATCCGTTCCCTCTGGGACACCCTGGTCCAGACCTCCTTCATGCCCAACGACCCCCACAGCCCTATAGCACCTTCCTCTGTAACCAGTGAAGTGCAACACCTGCCCATTTACCTCCTCCCTCCCCAGTATCCAAGGGCCTAAACATTCCTTCCAGGTGAAGCAACACTTCACCTGCACTTCCCAGAATCTAGCCTGCTGCATTCACTGCTCACAATGTGGCCTCCTCTACATTGGGGAAACAAAGCGTAGACTTGGCGACCGGTTCGCAGAACATGTACGTTGTGCTCGCAAAAAAGACCCTGAACTACCTGTTGCCTGCCACTTCAATGTAACACCTTGCTCCCTGGCCAACATCTCTGTCTGTGGCTTGCTGCAGTGTTCCAGTGAAGGCCAACGCAAGCTGGAGGAACAACACCTCATTTTCCACTTGGGGACCCTACAGCCCTCTGGGCTCAATATTGAGTCTAATAATTTTAGGGCCTAAACTCTCCCATGTCGCAGCCCCCCACCCCATGCACCAGGCCTTGTTACCATAGGCCTGCCATTACACACCACCTGTTCTTAGTCACTAACAGTCCCCATTAACAACTGCTCACCCTCCCAGCCTGATCGTTAGCAACTCCTTTGTCTGTCCAACTGTCTTTCTCTCTCTCTTCGGGCTCTATCCGATCATTTACTCTCTACCCCAACCTCCTCCCTACTTTCTGCTTATAAACTGACGTTTTCCCAGCCACCATCAGTTCTGAGGAAGGGTCACCAGACCCAAAACATTAACTCTGCTTTTTCCTTCACAGATGCTGCCAGACCTGCTGAGCTTTTCCAGCAATTTTTTAGTGAGGAAGGTGTTTGGTATGCTTGCCATTATTGGTCAGTACCTTGAGCGTAGGAGTTGGGATGGCATGTTGCAGCTATACAGGACATTGTTTTGGCCTCTTTTGGAATCCTGCGTTCAGTTCTGGTTTCCCTGCTCTAGGAAAGATGTTAAACTTGAAAAGGTGCAGAAAAGATTCACAAAGATGTTGCCAGGCTTTGGAGGGATTGGGCTACAGGGAGAGGCTGAATAGGCTGGGGCTATTTTCCCTGGAGCATTGGAGGCTGAGGGGTGACCTTATAGAAAATCATGAAGGGAATGGATAGTGCAAATAGCCAAGGTTTTCTTCCCAGGGTGGGCGATCCAAAGCTAGGGGACGCAGGTTTAAGGTGAGAGAGGAAAGATTTAAACGGAACCTAAAAGGCATCTTTTCACGCAGAGGGTGGTGCGTGTATGGAATGAACTGGCAATGGAAGTGGTGGAGGCTGGTACAATTACAACATTTAAGAAGCATCTTGATGGGTACCTGAATAGGAAGGGTTTAGAGGAATGTGAGTTAAATGATGGCAACTGGGACTGGATTATTTTAGGATATCTGGTCAGCATGGACAAGTTGGACCAAAGGGTTTGTTTCCGTATTTTACAACTCTATGACACGTGTCAGAGAGACTGAGTATTTCCAGTAATTTCTGATTTTAATCACAGGACAAATACTGCCTTCATGGCCGAAGCACTCCTGTCTTGCAGCTGCAGTAAACAGTTGTCATTATTGACTTAAAACTTAGCAAACTCATGTACATGCTGTTCTGATGTAAAGTCAACCCATGCAGAAACCACCGTTGCAATATAATCTGAGTGTTTTCCATAAGAGGGGAGAAAATGTTTGCAAACTGTGATTATTTTAGCATTAAATATTAAAATAAAGCTGCTGTCAACATGTTGCTATCTTGCTCACGAAAGACAAACCATAAACCATTTCCACCATTGAAATTATCATTAGAAATGGTATAGATTTCTCTATACTGTTGATTTTTCAGTGTCAGCAATTCAACCATACTTTGATATACCATACACCTGAAACTGTAACTATAATTCAAATAAATAAATCACATTAAACTAAAGGAAGTCAAGCAGATTTCTCAGTTACAAAGTTGCTTTTCCAGCAACTTTGTTTTTGTTCCTGAAGTCACAACCCCTGTTTCAAAATAACAAATGTTTAATAGTTCATACACATTTACTCCCTACTTTGGAACAGACATTGTGCTTGAGAGGTAATATGAGGGATTGGATGATATTGCTGCAAATTTCGGGCCCAGGAGTATAAAAACTTCATAATTTAATCTGCCATATTTTGTAGATTAAATAACCATCTAATAGAATTACATTCCATCTCTTTATCATAATAAGGACTCATTTAGATTGTACACAATACAAAATTTTTGAAGCTGTACTGGGAGAGCAGCCATTAATTTGAATTGTCTGCTCCTCATTATTGAAAGAGTTTACTTAACAATGGTATAGCTCAGGATGAATTATTTTGTCATTTGTTACAAATAGTATATGGTTGACCATCTTAAATAAGCTTTTCTTAAAGAACCATCTTACAACCACCCTTCTCAATTGAATGCTTGACCTTTTGAAAAAAAAAGCTTTAAAAAAAGTAGCCATTTGCTCATTGCACTGGAAACTAATGTGCTGCCGATAATGCATTTTTTTTTAAAATAACTAACATTGTAGAAACACAGATAAATATTTAGCTGAACTGCTTGTAGAAATAAAATCTTTAACAAGAGCATGCAACCTGACTAATAATCAATACTCGATTTTACTCTTGTGAGTTTTGGGACATGGAGTACGTGCTTGAAAGCGATACATACAGTAGAAAGTCAGTGGAGAGAAAAAGTTTATATTGGTGCCACTGAGGGTTCAGGACTCGACACCTGAATTGTCTCCCTATATCACCTTGTTTTCAGGTGAAGTCATAACACTTAGCACCCACTGTTGGTCTACATTTCAAAGGCCCATAGGTCAGCGCTGGTATACGTTTTGGTTTTGCAGTTTGGCTGGTTGTACTCCATCAAGAATCAAAAAGTATTCCTGTATGCACTCACATGCAGAAACTATTTCTTACGAGTTGTGTTGAGAAGTTGGTTTCAGGAGAATGTCTTGTATATTGGATTATTTCATAACTAATTTTTATTGGCGAACTTCATTGAATTTTTTGAGAGCACATCTAAGATGCTGAACAGCCTGTTAAAATTTTACATTGCCTTTCAAGCCTTTTGTGAACCAGGTATTTTTAAAACAATGTTTTATCTATTTGTAAAATCAAAAGATAAATAATAATTAGCCAATTATTTAGCTTAGGTTCAGGATTTTCGTTTGAATCTTTTTTTTGTGACCACAGCTGCACCAAGGCGTTCTATGATGGAAGATTTATCATGTGTTTGGACAAACAAGGGCATGCAGAGAGCTAAATGTGTGTTCAGTCTACTGGATCTCAGATGCCTTTCACAAACTGTTCCAATCTGGATGCCACTACAAAGCAAGGCATGTAAGAAGATGCCTGAAGAGCTGCTCAGCATGTGAAAATACAAACGAATAAAGAGTAGACTGTGTTCAACCTCAGCATTCCCCTCCAGATGTTGTTCTTGATGTGGTTACCAATTTCCTTAAGATCCTACAGGGGGTAAAATGCTGAATGAGTCAGATGTGAATGCACTAATGTTAGCAAATGTGTTTTTTAATGTCGTGTTTAGATGTAACCCTTCCCCCACAAGATGGCACCTCTGCTCCCTCAACGTCCTTTATTCAGGTAGACTGTACAAGAGTGAACGTTCTGTTTTGTATATCAGCCTGACCCTAAAACATTCTTCAATAAAATCATGAGTTTTGCTTCTACTTCATTTGACCTTGTTTGAGGCTTTATTTGAACAATTTTCAAACACATACCAAAAAATTTAGTTAAAAAGAATTTCCTTAAGTTGATTCACTGCTTAAACTTTGAAGTGGTGGAATTCAGACTTCTGAAGTTTAAGTCCATTCGGAGACTACTGATATTTTCTTGTATTTTTCTACCACAATAAAGTCCACTGTTATAATGGTGCTGAATCTGTGGTGCTGTACACTACTAATCAAATATCACTCTATCTTTATTGCTGTATCATTGGATCATCTTCATACTATAGTTCATAGCTGCTACAAACCAACTGTTTAAAAAAAACAATTGCGGCTACCAGAAGAGCATATCACTTTATGTTGCCTTAAATAATTCAATTTGACTTTGGTAAAGTAAATTAAGAATTAAGACACCAGTCTGTCCATTCACACACTACATATCAATAGATTCCCTGTGTATGTTTGTCTTTTATCTTAATGTCAGCCCTAGATTTTTTTTAAAATCAGGAACTACTTTGACAGTGGAAGCTGGTCTGAAAGAGATTCTAAAAGTCACATTGCATTCCAAACACACTTGTGTAGATGTGTTGTACTGCAGAGGTTCTAATTAAGGAGAACCTGCCATTATTGTTCTTCGTCTAAATGGCTTAGAATGATATTGAACCATCGCTTATTGTAATATTCACTCCTGAGAAAACATGATCCACCTATAGGAAATATAAAGCTGGATTTTCTGGTTACAAATTGCCCCCACAGCCCCATATCTACCATAATAGTGTCATGTTGCTAGCTTCAAAAGTTACAGAAGATGAGTAGGCAGAATATTGGAAACCTGCCCATCTTTTCGAAATTGCTGTTTTTTTAACTTTCTGGTTTGGGTAAAAGTGATTCATTTTATTCCTTGTTGCACTGCTTGAGCATTTGACACAAAGAGATTTAAGATTGTTTTATGGCATTTATAGTGAGGCAGCACAAAGGCAGCGGAAAATATCTGTCCCTGGACCATAGCTGCATGTAGCAGCAGATTACACTGGCCTCTGTTTGACATTTCAGTTCATTGACTTTTTTGAGCCATCCAGAAGAAATAAAGACAAATTTGGGTGCAGTAGCCTTCAAATTTGGATATATAAGTAGTTTCCTACTCATGGCATGACCTCTCTGCTGTGTGATGTCACAGTTTAGACTCCCATTTGGGCACAAAGTCTCACAATGCACCGCTAATTGGTCACTTTCCCACCAGATGGAATTTGGATGGCTGACTGATGCTTGATTCAATGATCTGAGACAGTGGGAGCAGGTGGACCACTCAGTTTCTGTTCTGTCTCCCTCACTCCACTGTGAAATCTAAAATCTAGCTGATACGGTTGATGTCTGTCGCATACATATAGTTTCAAAGGTCCAAAGTCCACTGGAAGGGTGTATCTTGTAACGTGTCTAGTAAATTAGACTTTTATCTGCTGTTTTCAGTTCGATTTTGTTTGTCGAAATGTTTCTGGAAGTGCAAGCTGAGAAGGGAGGCAACTGTGTATTTGGGATCATGGTAAACTTCCTGGCAAACAAAATCTCAGATAACAGAGTAAAGACAGAAAAGGAGGATGAATGGCAGTGGGTAAATTTAATGTCAAATCACTTTCAGAATGAGAAATAAATAGAGGGAGTGGGTCATGAAACAGTAATCCAGAGCAAGAGTCCATTGTTTTTGGGACATAGATATGAATCCCAGTGTAGCAGATTGGTGAAATTGGAATTCAGTTAAAATCTGGAGTAAAAAACTAGTCCAGTGGTATTTGTGTAAGTATTGTTGCAAAATAAAAACCCATTTCTATTCTCTGGCATTCATTAGTGAAACAAATGTATCATTCTTCCCAGGTTTAGCCTTCAGACCCACAGCAATGTGAGTGACTCTTAACTGCCCCTTGAAATGGCCTACGAAGCCAATCAGTTCAAGGGTATCGAGAGATGGATGATAAATGCTGGCCTCGCCAGTGATGTCGTCCCATGAATAAATAATAAGAAAAATCAAATTGACAGAGCAAACATAGAAAGAATAGTCTTTTAAAATATTGTTTTTGAGCTTTATTATTTTTAAAATCTCAAGAATTTACTATGTGAAAGAATGAGACTCCATAATTTCAATTGTTTACTTTCTGTCTAAGCGAGATTAATTGACAGTTAAGGAAAATGCTATAGTAATATCACTTGACTAATAAATTAGAAGCTCAATTAAATAGGGGTGAGGTTCAAATCCTACCAAAGCAGGTAGTGGAATTTAAATAAAGTCTGGAATTAAAAGACAGTCTTAGTAAAGGTGAGCAAGAAACATATCGTTGATTATTGTAAAAACCCATCTGGTTCACTGATGTTCTTTGGGGAAGAAAATCTGCCATTCTTACCTGGTCTGGGCTATACATTGGCTCCGGCCCTACAGTAATGTTGTTGAATCTTCTCACTGAAATGGCTTAGCAAGACACAAAATTAAGAATGGACAACTAACGTCAGCCTTGCCATTCACATCTCATGGAAAAAAAATCTTATAATTAAATGCATTGATGACTAGAATTAACTTTTCATGGTGAGGTTAAAGTGTGATTAATGTGTAAAGGCAAATTCAGGAAGCTCACAAGCAGGTTAAGTGTAAGATGCCTTTTCATGATACACCTGTGAATTTAACACAAACATATAACTTTTCCTTTCCTTCCACAGAATGCTGGCTGATGTGCATTTGAATAATAGCGTACATTGTTCATTGCTGTTACATTTTCAGAAAATTCTGGCCCTTGTGATGACCCAGCCACACCGGTTGCTAATGAGGAATGTTCAAACAGCTTGGATTATAGTCACTGAAGTCTAAAAGAGTGAAAAGCAATCTTATTGAAATGTAAAAGATTCTGAGGGGACTTGACCAGACCGGTGCTGACGATGTTTCCGAGAGTGAGTGCTGTCTAGATTGGGGCATGCTGTTTAAAAAATAGAGACCTCCCATTTAGGTCTAAGCTGAGAAATTTCTGCTCCCAGTCCATGGAACTGTATTCTTTCAAAGAATCAGTGCCTTCATGAGCAAGGAAAATGATGATGATCATGTATCTACTAATCAAGAGGCCTAATAATTGCAGGATTGAATTACACAAAAAGAATAAAATTAGATAAGAGATGTGAGGATGTCACTGATAACATTACAATCTTAAAAGTTTTGTTTTAATTGCCCTGCAATCCTAGTCTAATAGTGACGAATCCATTTGCAAGTTGTGAACTGTGCTTTACAGAACTAGACAATAACAATTAAATCTTCAAATCAGTCAGATGCAAAAGTTAATTGGGTTGGCAGAAGCAATCTAGCTCACCTACTATATCTTCTTTCAAAATCTACAACTTCTGCATCAAAAAATATTATAAACCTGTTGAATTATTCTAGAGTTGTTACTACCACTTCCTGATTGTCAAAGTACAAGCATCAAGTGTTCATTCATAGAATTGCTCTTGAACATCAGTTTTTCCTTAACTTGTGCTTTTGTGTGCCCCTTATACTGGCCTAATATTTCATCTTGTAATGATTAACCTTTTCTTTTCCGGACAGTACTTTCTGTACCTTCAACTCAGGATGAAAAGAGGGAAATATTTCTTAAAGTCATAAATTTTGAGATGAAATTTTGGAAGTAATTTCCTAAGATCCACTGAATCTACAAAATATTATTTCTTGTCCAAGTGCTGGAATGTTGTTACTATGAACTAGAAAAATTAGGAAGATCTGTTATTTTAGGTACTTGGCAAAGTCTGAAGTGATTCCCTAATATTGACTTGAACAATTTCACTCATTCATTGTCTTCAACCAAAATGAGAGAGGAAATCACTGATTTTGTTTTTTGTAAAATTGAAGTGACCGTCTGTTTTCTCAATGTCATAGACCATTCAAGTTTTGGGTTAATTCCTTGGTTTTGTGTTGACATATTCAATCAAAAACATTTATTACATTATAATTAGGAAGATTAATGTAGCCTTACCATTTTCTTTTTTGTTATTAAAGCCAGTTATGCAATCAATATGTCTTATTGGTGCAAATGTCTTGGAACACTGCTACACAACCATTAAAGATGCCTACTGATGCTGTGTTCCTCTTCCCAGTTTACAAGCAGAAGCTGAAATGGGACAGTCCTTCACAGAAAGTAGTGCATTGCTTGTCCGAGGCAGCGGGAAGAACATTTCCAGGACTGCTTGGAGTCACTGGACTGGACTGTATTCAAGTACTCAGCAGAAAACCTAGACAAGTATGCCACCAACATTATGGACTTCATTAACAAATGCATGGAGGACTGCATGCCAAAGACGTCAGTCCAGGTGCTCTCCAACCAGAAACCTCGGATGAACTGGAAAATCCACCGCTGGACCAGGCATGCAGCGTTCAGGTCAGACAACCCAGACCTATAGAGAAAATCCAGATATGATCTCCGCAAAGCCATCAGAGATGCCAAGAGGTAGTACCTAACTAAGTTAGAGGCTCAAACCAACCATAGTGTGATACAAAATGAAGCACAGCAAGATAGCACACAGACACATCCTTCCCTGATGTGCTCAATGCTTTTTATGCTCAGTTTGAGCAGAATGCCAGCGGCACAGTGTCACCTGCCCTGACAGCCCTGGACACACCTGTTCCCTCCACCACTGTTGCACATGTCAGATCAGTCTTCCTGGGAGTCAGCCCAGGGAAAGCGATGGACCCAGATGGAGACTCCAGCTGTGCACTTAGATCCTGTGCAGACCAGCTCTCAGAGGTTATTACTGAAATCTTCGACCTCTCGCTCCTACAAGCGGAAGTCCCCACCTGTTTCAAGAATACCACCATCATGCTGTACCTAAGAAAACACATGCAATGTGCATTAATGACTACTGCCCAGTGGTTCAGACCCCCATAATCATGAAGTGCTTTGAGGGGCTGGTCATGCCCCCCATTAACACTCGTCTCCCAACCTGCCTTGATTCCCCTGTATTGTGCCTACCAATGTAACAGGTCCACAGTGGATGCCATTTCCCTAGCCCTTCACCCATACCTGGAACATCTGGACAACAGGACACCTACATCAGACTCCTGCTCATTGACTACAGCTCTGCCTTTAACGCCATTATCCCATTCAGACTGATCTCAAAACTCTGAGACCTAGGTCTCGGCTCCACCCTCCGCCCCTGGATCCTCAGCTTCCTGACCCACAGACCGCAATCAGTGAGGATAGATAACTGCATCACCTTCACAATAACAGTCAACACTGGAGCCTCCCAAAGATGCATTATTCGCTGTACACCCACAACTGTTACCAAGTTCCAAACAAACACTAGCTAGAAGTTTGCTGACAGCACCACCACGGTAGGACAGTTATCAAACAACAAGGAGTGAGAATACAGAAAGGAGATACAGGGCTTGATGACATGGTGCGATGACAACAACTCTGTCTCAATGTTAGCAAAATGAAAGAACTGATCATTGACTTCAGAAAGAAAGAAGGAGAACCCGCCCACCTGCCTCCTTCTACATCAACAGAGCGGAGGTTGAGAGCATCAAGTTCCTAGATGTGACGATAATCAACAACTTGTCCTGGACTTGCTATGTAGATGGGACAGTCAAGAAGGCACAACAATGTCTCTTCTTCCTCAGGCAGCTCAGGAAATTCAGCACATCCGTAAAGATCCTCACCAACATTTACAGACCCACCGTAGAGTGCATACTATCAGGTGCATAACAGCCTGATACAGCAATTGCTTTGCCCTGGAACACAAGAAACTACAGAAGGCGATGTGCACAGCCCAGACTATCAGGGAAGCCAACCTTCTATCCATAGACTCCATTTACACTTCTCGTTGCGACGGAAAGGCTGCCAACATCATCAAAGACTCCTCCCAACTGGGTAATGCTCTCCTACAACCTTTTCTGTCAGGCAGAAGATACAGAAGCTTGAAGACACACACACGGTAACAGCTTCCAGAACAGCTTCTTCCTTGCTGTTATTAGACAGATGAATGGACTCTCTAACTTCAAATAATGATCTTATTTATGTTGATCATTTTTTGCTCACCCCTGTGCAGTGTAACCTGTATACCTCATCCTGTCCAAGCACCCTGTGATTTGCATGTACTTTCACAAACAAAGCTTTGCACTGCATTTAGGTACCAGTGACAGTAAATCAGATCAAATTAACAATTTGCTTTATTTTGATCAATCAGCACAATAGGTACTCAAACTAGTAAAAGTGGAAATAATCTTTAATGCTTCTTAAAGGAAGTGGCTTTCAAGACTTCTGTATTTTCAAGGGAGACTTCATGTTCCAAATTGCATGTTGCTATGAAGGTGTCTTGGTGATAACAGTTTGTAGATTCATTGAGTGCTTGCTGGCGATAGTACTCCATTGTGGGTCTGTGCTGTGAGTTTTATCATTAATAAGAGCATTGCCAGTTTCAAATCTAAATTCGATCTTTTCTTGAAGGAGACTAAAAAAAGGCTGGGCATGATCTCTTTAAAATTATGACCAGTTTCAAAAGAATGGGCATAGAGAGAAATGTTTCCCTCTCATGAGGAACAGCATAGCTATAGACCATCAACATAAAAGGGTCACCAAGAAATCCAACACAGAATTTGGGGGAAACATCTCACAGAGAGGTGAGAATGTGGAGTGTGCTACCACAGAGAGAAGTTGAAGTGAATAGTGTGGATGCATTTAAAGGGAAGATATGCAAGCACACGAGGGAGAAGGGAGAAAAGCATAATAGCAATAGATTTAGATGAATTATGATGGAACATTGAGATGAACATAAACTCTGTGGACTGGTTAGGCTGGGATATGTAGCTCACAGATATTGCCTGGAGATCTGATTCTGCTTTATTACTCACTGGTGTGCTATGAACCTCTTAATAAAAAATGTGAAGTTGTCATTGTCTGACCAGACCACAAGGCTACTCTCTCATTAGAGCCAGAGACAACTGGTGGTGGTTTAACCTGAGGGTCACTGTGCCTCAGCCAAGGAGAGAGGTTGAGAAGGGAAGTCCTTCATGGTAACCTTAGCCAGTGCAGAAATTGAACCCATGCTTTGTTGTTATTGCATTACAAATCAGCCAACTAAACGAATCAAACCCAACCTTAAATTTAGCCTTTTAATTAATTGATGGGAAATAAAGATTTCCATTATTTGGCAAAGAAATGAAGTGATACATTTTAAATGAGCATCTCCCCACTGGTTCTCCCGTGTTGGTGACTGTGGTTATTCTTGATCTTGTGAAGGATGATTTTGAAAGATTAAGGACTCCCATCGAACTGAGGCATTGATCTAATGAGTGCAATCTATTTGTGACTGTTATAAATTCACAACAAGCTCATGCAATAAAACAGTGGCTTTTAAACCTGTGTAGTGGGCTCTGTAAATATTAATGAAACCCATGAGCTTTCTGCTTTAAAGATCACTGTCAGTCACAAAAATAAAGGCAGCACTACCTCGTACCAATTTCAACAACACAGCTAATTCAGTAAAAACAAAAATTAGTGGATAAATGATGTAATTCTCATTATGTTTGCATCCATGTCATGTGGTAATTATAAACAGAACCTGATGGCTTTGCAGACTTGTGTAATTAGAGGACTCCTAGATGAAAGCATAATAGTACCGTAGAGTACCAAAGAAAAAATGTCTGAGGACAATTTGTCTTTTGAAGAATGTAAAGCATTCTGTATAGACCAATTTAATGCTGATTTTGTGAAAACAAAGTTTAAATACTGTTTCTGAAAGAAGTGGGGAGAATTAATGTTTCAGAAATGGAAGTACTAATAGAAATTTTTCTGATCAGTATTGATCTATTCAGATTGAAAATTTGTTTTCCAGTTTTAATGTAGTGGATTATTGTGCTCAACTCTTTGCTTTCATGATTTTCACAACACGTGAGATTGTCATAAAACTTTTGAAGGCTTTTTTAGAACTCCTTTATTTTAATATCAATGATAAAAATCTGGGGTCAATATGTTTTGCTCCACCTGTTTTCCATATATCTGGCTTTTGATTTCAACAAGAAGCTTCCAGGAATTAATTTCCTCTTGTGACAATATAATCCATAATTGCACATGCTTGTCACTAGTGGGTCACTAACACTGGGCAGTGAAGTTTGGGCATTCTCTGAATCGGCCGACTTCTAATCCAAGTAAATAATGAAACTAATTATCAAATGTAAAATTGTAAATCATCTGTACAAATACATGGTTAACAGAAGTCAGCATGGATTCAGGAAATGCCTGATAAATCTGGTCATTTTTTTGAGGAAGTGACAAACCAATTGGATTGAGGTAATCTTCAGAACATAATGGACTGCCTAAATGTTTTAGAATAAATTGTACATGGAAGGGTATTAACTAAACACAAGCAGGTGGAGTTGCATAGTAACCATTGGGATAGATTAAAGAATTAGCTGAAGGACAGAAAACTGTTCGTGAAATTATATTGAAATGAGGGAAAGTGGCAAGTGGGGTATCTTTATGCTCAGTGGTGGTATTACTTTTGAATAATTTACAAAAAAAAATTAGAAACTTATCAAAAAAAGTTATTCCACATGAATTTGGATGAATCATTTGAGAATATTACCAGATTGGTTCATATAATTGACCGGGTTCGTATTGTTTCTTTTTATTTTGAAAAACCACTTAGTGAGGTCTGAGTTCTTAGAAATGACAGTCGGCTTCATAGGAATTGATTAGGTTCTAATAAAGAAAAGGTTATTATTAATGGTAGTAGTTTTGTAGGGGACCTACATACTAGAGGGAAACATATTTTTCCCACTTTGCCTTACTTCTTCCAGAAGATTTGATGACTGTTGATTGGGAGTGGGACATGAATCCTGGTGTGCAGATGTTGCTCCATAACAGCATGGGACAGGCTCAATGTGTTTAGTACAATAGATGCGATTCAGTGGAATGACTGTGCTCTTTTGCTGCTGTGGAAACACAAGGATTTTAAGCTCGATTTAAATCTTGAACTTGTCAAGTCTAAAGATCTTTGCATGCATTTAAAAGAGATGCATGAATGCAAACCTTATTCAGCAGGGTTAAATGCAAAATGCAGCAAAGAAGTGGTGACAATGGAAGCTTTCAGGTCACAATTTTAACATTTCAAAACTGCCTCTCTCTATGTTATCTAAGGGCATGATGCAATGCATGTATGCATACAAGCTCCAAAGTTAGAATGTTAAAGAGTTTTTGAGGCTATGTGTAGTTGACAGTGAAGAAAGGCTGACCTTAAGGAAATTTACAGGGATAGTCCCTTCCATGACTGTATATGTAACAAGCTTCCTGTGTTTGCCATATAACCCTGCATTCTAGCAAGGAAACATGATTTACTCAGTACAGGATATTTGATGTTGAAAGGGGAATGCTTCTTTATATATTTTAAAATCAATTTTTGTTGAACTTGTAATGCAACCAAGGGATATTCTATTCTTACAAATGAGATCAAAAGTGCAAGCTATGGTGAAGGAATGAATGGAGACATAAAAGCTCCAGAAGATCAGGATTCAAATTAGGAAAAGGTATAATGGACTAAGGACCAGTATCAAAATGAGTGTACATATCTGTACAGTTTAATTGAGCTAAGGCTCCCCAGGGTATACTTTTTGGTAAGGTTAGATCACATGGAATACAGGGAGAACTAGCCATTTGGATACAGAACTAGCTCCTCTGTAGGTAGAAGACAGAGGGTGGTGGTGGAGGGTTGCTTTTCAGAATGAAGTTCTGTGACAAGTAGTGTGCCACAGGTTCAATTCTGGGTCCACTGCTTTTTGTCATTTATATAAGTGATTTGGATATAGGAGGTGTGGTTCGTAAGTTTGCAAATTGGAGGTGTAGTGGACAGCAGAGAAGGTTACGTCAGAGTACAATGGGATTTTGATGAGATGGGCCAAGGAGTGGCAGGTGGAGTTTAATTTGGATATACGTGAGGTGCTGTGTTTTGGAAAGGCAAATCAGGGCAGGACTTATACACTTAATAGTAGGGTCCTGAGGAGTGACCTTGGAGTGCAGGTTCATAGTTACTTGAAGGTGGAATCCCAGGTAGACAGGATAGTGAAGAAGGCATTTGATAAAGCTTCCCTTTAATGGTCAGTATATTGAGCTGGGAGGTCATGTTGCAGAATTACAGGATATTGGTTTGGCCACTTTTCAAATACTGCATCCAATTCTGATCTTCCTGCTATAGGAAGGATATTGTGAAACTTGAAAGGGTACAGAAAAGATTTACAAGGACGTAGCCAGGGTTGGAGGGTTTGAGCTTTAGGGAGAGGCTAAATAGGATGGGGCATCAGAGGCTGAGGGGTGACTTTATAGAGGTTTATAAAATCATGAGGGGCATGGATAGGGTGAGTAGGCAAGGTCTTTTCCCAGGGTAGGGGAGTCCAAAACTAGAGAGGCAAAGCTTTAAGGTGAGAGGGGAAAGATTTAAAAGGGACCTAAAGGACAAACTTTTTGTGCAGAGGGTGGTGCGTGTATGGAATGAGCTGCCAGAGCAAATGGTGGAGGCTGTTACAATGACAACAGTTAAAAGGCATCACAATAGGTATATGAATAGGAAGGGTTTAGAGGGATATGGGCCAAATGCTGGTAAATGGAACTAAATTTATTTAGGATATCTGGTCGGTATGGACGAGTTGGACCAAAGGGTCTGTTTCCATGCTTCACATCTTTATGTCTCTATGACTATAACATACATAGCAATATTGTATGTAGTGGCACCCCAAAGGGAGATTTCAGCCAAAATGATTAAAACAAACTTAATTTCTATATGGTCATAGATAAGTACAGGGCAGGTGTTTTGCACACTCTGCACTGTTGTATTAAAGTGTTGAAGTACCTTTTCTGAACTGGCCCTGCCATCAGAGCTTAATGCAGACAGTATGGCATTGCACTCCCCGAGCAGGTATATGTGCTCATCACAGGGTTGTGCATGTCCCTAACATTTGACGTATTGTGTGTGCTTTCATGTGCATGGGCCATCAATCTTCAACTGATATCCCGGTAGCTGGAAGCCTGTGGAAGGCATGGGGAAGGGACCGCTTTGAAATGTGCTTTCCTTTCTAGGAAATATCCTCTTTCTTCTACCCCATTGCTACTCTTGTTCCCCAATGTTTTCCAAAAATTGTGAACAATTCTTTTAGGAATGATACCTCTGCATGGCCCCTCCAGAAACATTGTTCACATATCTGCCATTTGAGGAGGAAACATTAAGTGAAACAAGTAACTGATGTTGAACAGCAAATGGAGGTACTCAGCGGGAAGCAGCCAGTAGCTGTATGTTACCGTACTGTGTAGTGAAGGCCTTTTTCTTACAGGAATGTTCATGTACAAGGTGCACCTAAAAAAAAATGGCATCCATCACTTAATTTGTTAATCTTTAGGACGTGTACACAGATCAATCTAATAAGTGTTACTTCTAGAGGTTTGAAAGGACCAAGCAGCATAACAGTTAATGATATGTTGCACTTCACAAACAATGGAAGAGCTGTCCCTGTTCCAGAGTTGCATTGGTAGCAGAGAACAGAAGCCAGTGAATATATAGTTGCTGACACAGGAATCATTAAGCATCCTCTGACAGACACAGGCAGGTACGTCACAGTTTAAGGGTGAGACCCAAGGTAACGACAGTTGCAGACACAGCAGGTCGAATTTTTATTGGCTTCCCAATCTGATTTCTGGAGTGAACAGGGTGAAGAATTGGGGAAACAAAGACAAGTTTCTGTCAGAGGCTAGCTCATTGCTGTTTTCAATACTTGTGACCAAGAGCTTCACTTAAACAAGGGGGCAATGATGCAGTTAGGACGTCTGTGCCAATTGTGATTTAGTTAAGTGTTACCATTGCAATGGCTGAAATCTGTTCACTGATTTTGCAGTCTGATTGGCAGGGTTAAGGCGCAATGCTAGGATTAAACATTACCATTCCCTACTGAATTTGTGCAAATCATTGTGTCATTATATGTTGTTGCTTTCTTCAGGGAACACCAACAAAATTTCCATCCTTCAGTCAGGTATTTTGTGATAGCGTCAGAAGTCAAATCAGATAAACAATCAAATGCAAGAAGGACAAATTCCTTGGGTAAATAAAGTAACTAATTGTAATTATATGTACTTCTTCCCTAAAAAAAAACACACACATAGATTTGGGAAGAGAAGAATTTACATTTATATGGTGTCTTTCACCATTATAGGACTTCCTGAAGTGTTGTACAAGCAGTGAAGTACCTTTTTTTTGAAGAGTTATAGGGAAACATAGCAGTTAGGTCATGCACAGAAATGTCCCATGAATAGCAATTATATAAATCACCATGTATGCTGCTTCTTGTTGTACTGTTTGAGGAGTAAGTGAGGTGGAAGCACGGCAAATTTCCCATTAGTCTTCCAAAGAGAGCAACAACTTAGCTTTAAGAATCCAAATTCAGTAGATCAGGAGGAAGACCAAATGAACATACAGGTTCTGATCAGCAACTTGCTCTGACATTTAAGAAATCAAAGAGATAATAAGCATAAACTTTCCGAATTACTTGCTGTATCTGCACAGAACATTAGCCATTTGGATACTCAAGCACCCAGATCTGAGCTCTGTAATCTTTCACCATTTAGATAATATGCTTCCCTTGTTATTTGTTTTTATTCACTTGTCCTGCTAAAATGGACAATTTTCACCTTTTCCTACACAATAGTTAATTTTCTAGATCTTTTCCCATTTGATAAACCTAGCCATAACTTAATTTCCTAACCTCACAGAATCCCTACAGTGTGGAAACAAGCCATTCGGCCCAACAAGTTCACACCGATTCTCAGAGCATCCCACCCAAACTCACGACCATACCCTATCCTGCGGGTTCCCATGGCTAATCCAGCTAACCTACACATCCCCAGACACTACAGGCCATTTAGCATGGCCAATCCACCAAACCTGCACACCTTTGGACTGTGGGTGAGTACCTGGAGGCAACCCACGCAGACACAAGGAGAATGTGCAAACTCCACGCAGTCGCCTGAGGCTGGAATTGTGAACGTGGGTCCCAGGTGTTGCGAGGCAGCTGTGCTAACAACTGAGACAATGTTCCGCCCCTATCTTTAGGTCATTAACTAATTTAACAACCACTCCCTCTGGTCCCTTCATCCAAATCATTTCCATAAATGGTGAAGTTTTGAAATGGCAGTGCTAAGCCCTGTAGTGCACCAACCATTAAATATTGTCAACCAGAAAAAAAACCATTTATGCCTACTCTTTGTTCCCCATTAGCTAGCCAATCTTCTGTCCATACCATTATGTTACTCCCTATGTCATGAAATTTTTTTTTCTACCAACCTTTGCTGTGACACCTCAGTGAGAGCCTTCTGGAAAGTATAGTACATCACCCAGTTCACTTCAAGCCACAGCACATGTTACTTCTTCAAAAAAAAACCACAGCAAACTGGTTAAGCATAATTTTCCTTCCACAAAACCATGCTGACTCTGCCTAATTAGCTTGGAGTTTTCTAATTACCATCCTATACTATCTTCAATAATAACCACTACAATATTTTTCTCTGACAGATTTAAGATGGTCTGTTTCCTTCCCTTTCTCAAGCTATGTTTGAAATTTTCCAGTTTAATGGAAACTTCCCTAAGACTTTAATTTTTGGCAAATTAAAAACAAAGCATCAACGATCTCACTAGCTACTTCTTCTATGATCCTAAGATGATATCTACCCCGGCACAAGGACCAATCAGACCTCAGTTGCAACAGATGCTCAATTTCACTTTCCTGGTGATTGTGATTCTCTTGAGTTCCTCCCTTCCTTTAATTTCTTGACTTATACCTGTTTCAGAGGTGATATTTAAATGCTCAATCGTGAAGACCAGTGCAAAATGGTGTTCATTTCATTTGCCATCTCCTATTTTTCCATTATTAATTTCCCAGATTCCCTTTATATAGCACCTGTGCACACTTTGTTAGCTTTCTTCTTTTTTTGGATATCTGTAGAAATTCTTACTATCTGTTTTTATGTTTCTAGTTAACTTTTTCTCATAGTCTAATTTTTCTGCCATTGTTATTTTAGTCATTCTTTGTTGGTCTTTATATTCTGTCCACTTGTTTTTGTGCAATTGTACATTTTTTCTTTAGCTTTGATGTCATCTTGAATTATTTTATTGAACTATGAGTGGGTCCCATCCTTCGGAATTTTTCTTGGTGGACTATTCTTTTTAACTGAGTGAGATGTACATTCAGAGAGGATGATGATATCTGTGACTTTGTCTCATGCCCCTGAGTGTCCAAAAACCTAACCCATATGTTTCTCCAGAAGATTGTATAAAATATAGGATATGCCTATGTTTGAAAGAACATTGAAAGTTCAGAATGATGAGACTCCTGCTCCAATTAAGAGAAAATTTGAATCTGGTTAAAAAGATTATGGATTTGCATATATTATTTACTGATGCTATCCTTTCTATAGAAAATAGGGGCAGCAACAAAGGCTCTTCAAGCCTGCTCCACCATTCAATATGATCATAACTGATCATCCCAAACAACATCTAGTTCCTGCTGCTTTCTACCCATTCCCTTTCATCCCTTTGATTCTAAAAACTATATCCAGCTTCTTGGAAACATTCAAAGTTTTGGCCTCAACCACTTTCTGTGGCAGAGAATTCCACAGGCTGAGCACTCACTAGGCGAAGAACTTTCTCCCCATCTCAGTCCCAAATGGCCTATCCCATATCATTAGACTGTGACCACATCACATCTCAATGTGATTTGTTTTATTCCCGGGAAGTTATGACTGTGTCACCACTGGCTGTGATTCTACCTCTCCTCCTCCTGTTGAAAAGTTAATTCAAAGCTGGGTAAATTTCCCATATGTGACCCATCCAGATTCGGAGTAAAATACTGAGCTTCTTATTGGATGATGGCACTAATCTTTTACAAGTGCCCTTGATGTTTTCCAGTCAAATATTATTGTTATCTTGAAATCTTTTCAATGTTAAGCACTATCTTTAAAGAGAAAAAGATTTTAAGTCATTTTGTTACTTTTAATTTTAGATCTACCTAGAAACATACCTGCTGCCAAGAGATCAGGCAGCTGCCTACTCCCAGGTTACAGGAAATACTTCCTAAGAGGCATAGGTTTTAAAATTCAGGCTCTCTCCCAATACTTTTATGCTCATGTTCCCATTCATACCCATAGAATTAAAAACATACCCCTTAATGCAGGCTGTTAGTGGGATAGTGTACTGTAGGACTAACAGATATCCTTTCATCAAAGAATCCATCCCAAGTGCCCATCATGTACTCCTGACAAATTATGAATGAGGTAGCATTACTATTATACTGTAACATGTTGGTTAAAACTAACAGATTTAATTACTGGTATTATAATTATGCTGAAGAAGTGAACCAAGTAACCAGTGTCATAAAACTTGACTTGCACTAAATCTTCCATAAACAATGACTCAATGAAGTCATGCTTTGCTGCCTCATAGTGAATAACGAGACAGAATTAGGGAACTAAACATTGTAAAAGAAACTCAGACCTGTTACACAATTTTCTGATGCTCCAAAAACAGGTTACACCTGAAAATGATTAGTTTCTTTTTCTTAGTGGAAATTGTCACTGCTGCTTGTCTAGATTCTCTGATGTGTAGAGCTGTCATTCAGTTGGTCTTCAATTAGTTTTCCAAGTATCTCACTGAGATCTTGAAATCTTTTTATGATTGACTACCATTGTTAACCTTGAAATGATTTTATCTCCAGAAGGGTATTTTATCTGATGCAGTAATGTTTACGTTACCCTGCATAAGAAATTGTGGATATTGTAGTATTGAAGAATCCACGAAGCTATTAATTGCAGTTTATTAATCACAAATATTACGCTTGAAGCACACATGTGCCTAGGTTACTTAAACTATTGGAATACAGCAGAGAAACAGTACAAGGTGCTGGTGGGACCACAACTGGAGTACTGTGAGCATTTTTAGTCCCTTTATTTAAAGAAAGATATTATGTTATGGGAAACAGTTCAGAGAATGTTCACTAGGATTATTCCCAGTGAGGACAGACTGTCTTATGAGCAAAGTTTAAGCAGTTTGGAACTGTTCTCATTGGAAATTAGAAGAATGAGAGATAATCTGAGTGAAGGTTTCTTAAGGGTCATGACAAGGTAAATGCTGAGAGGATGTTTCCCCTCATGGGAGAGTCCAGGACTAAAGGGCATAGTATCAGAATAAAGGGATACCAATTTAAGACAGAGATAAGGAGGAATTTCTTCCCTCGAGGGTTGTGAACCTTTGGAACTCCTTGTCACATAGAGCCATGGGCAGAGTCTTTGTGTATATTTAAGGCCGACAAAGATAGATTCTTGGTCAATCAGGGAATCAAGGGTTATGGGGAAATGTGGGAAAGTGTGTGTGTGGAGTGTCAAATAGCTAGGATCCTATTAAATGGCAGAGCAGGTTCAAGGGCTGAACAGCACACTCCTGTTCCTATTTCTTATGGTTTTATTAGCAGTATTCAGAAACAAGCTAACATATCAAGGGTGTGTGGGTTATAGGGGAATGGGTCTGGGTGGGATGTTTCAAGGGGCGGTGTGGACTTGTTGGGCCAAAAGGCCTGTTTCCACACTGTAGGGAATCTAATCTAATCTAATCTATATCATACTTCAAGGTGGAGTTTGAGACCATTATGCCCTCCAATTACAGCTATGATACGGTGAGTGTATTATGAGCATGTCTAATAGTTGACCGTGACATGACACAATACTGGTGTGCTGCCATTTTGAGACATTTTACATCATTTTACCTTCCATTGCATCCTGCTGCTTTATTCACTGGAAGGGTTTGTGAATTGGAAGTCCCTTTACTGGTGTTATTTAGACATTGATCCCACCCTTTAGCCATTAATTGGTCTCCCTGGTGCACATGACAAAGAGTGAGTGTTTCCAGAGCTGTGTGATCTTCTAAATCCCCAATCTGATTCTGATGACAGGTTTCAGGGAACATCCAGCTTTATAAATGTACAGTAATAAGGAAATAATGGTTTTTTATTCACTCAGGGATGTGGACACCACTAGCTAGACCAGCATGTCGCGCCCATCCCTATTTGCCCAGAGGGCAGTTAAGAGTCAACCCCATTGCTGTGGGACTGGAGTCACATGTAAAGCAACACCAGGTAAGGATGGCGCTTTCCTTCCCTAAGGAACATCAGTGAACCAATTGTGTTTTTCCTGAAAATCGATTCATGTCATCCTGAGATCATCGTCATCCAGATGTTTACTGAATTCAAATTTCACCATTTGCCATGGTGGGATTCAAACCAGGTTACCAGAACATTATCTGGGATCTCTGGATTAATAGTCCAGTGATAATTCCACCAGACTATCGCCTAATGTTTAGTCAAATAACTAAAAAGATGAGGTCTGGAAGTGATGGGACTTTGGAGCAGAGTCAGCCACTTAGCACTCAGCTTGATTCACATGATGGCAGACGTGTGCTAATCAAACCCAGTTATTAAAATGCAACAAACATAAAAGACAGCAGAAATAAACCTGTCGAGAGGATAAATGTGTGGAATAATTTGCTAGGTAATTAATATCAGCAATCATTCGCTAAACATTAGAGCCTGTGCCTCTAAACTCCTTTCTGGGTTGTGACCCACTGTTTTGGAAGCTCTGTACTAGAACTTTGATACACTGTGGCCACACCCCACTCTCTGTGTGGCACACTTGATGTCCAGTTTGACATGAAAAGCAGATGTTTCCTCCCCACTGTATCTCACTCACAAGCACAAAGGCCTCCTCCTTTCCCATGACATAATATTTGACCAATTTAATCATTCTGCATTTTAGACGGAACTAAAATGCAAAAGCTGTTTTGCAGTAGCAGCCTTGTTGCTGTCTGCACACTTGAAAAGAGAATCGGTAATCCTGCTGCAAGCTGTCAAATTGTCCAGAGATAATGGGAACTGCAGATGCTGGAGATTCCAAGATAATAAAATGTGGGGCTGGATGAACACAGCAGGCCAAGCAGCATCTCAGGAGCACAAAAGCTGACGTTTCGGGCCTAGACCCTTCATCAGAGAGGGGGATGGGGGGAGGGAACTGGAATAAATAGGGAGAGAGGGGGAGGCGGACCGAAGATGGAGAGCAAAGAAGATAGGTGGAGAGGGTGTAGGTGGGGAGGTAGGGAGGGGATAGGTCAGTCCAGGGAAGACGGACAGGTCAAGGAGGTGGGATGAGGTTAGTAGGTAGCTGGGGGTGCGGCTGGGGGTGGGAGGAAGGGATGGGTGAGAGGAAGAACCGGTTAGGGAGGCAGAGACAGGTTGGACTGGTTTTGGGATGCAGTGGGTGGGGGGGAAGAGCTGGGCTGGTTGTGTGGTGCAGTGGGGGGAGGGGATGAACTGGGCTGGTTTAGGGATGCAGTGGGGGAAGGGGAGATTTTGAAACTGGTGAAGTCCACATTGATACCATATGGCTGCAGGGTTCCCAGGCGGAATATGAGTTGCTGTTCCTGCAACCTTCGGGTGGCATCATTGTGGCAGTGCAGGAGGCCCATGATGGACATGTCATCAAGAGAATGGGAGGGGGAGTGGAAATGGTTTGCGACTGGGAGGTGCAGTTGTTTGTTGCGAACTGAGCGGAGGTTTCAAAATCAGTTTCAAAATCTCCCCTTCCCCCACTGCATCCCTAAACCAGCCCAGTTCATCCCCTCCCCCCACTGCACCACACAACCAGCCCAGCTCTTCCCCCCCACCCACTGCATCCCAAAACCAGTCCAACCTGTCTCTGCCTCCCTAACCGGTTCTTCCTCTCACCCATCCCTTCCTCCCACCCCCAGCCGCACCCCCAGCTACCTACTAACCTCATCCCACCTCCTTGACCTGTCCGTCTTCCCTGGACTGACCTATCCCCTCCCTACCTCCCCACCTACACCCTCTCCACCTATCTTCTTTGCTCTCCATCTTCGGTCCGCCTCCCCCTCTCTCCCTATTTATTCCAGTTCCCTCCCCCCATCCCCCTCTCTGATGAAGAGTCTAGGCCCGAAACGTCAGCTTTTGTGCTCCTGAGATGCTGCTTGGCCTGCTGTGTTCATCCAGCCTCACATTTTACTGTCAAATTGTCCACTTGTTTTGCTCCTAGTGCAATTGTGACAAACAACATGAACAAACCCAGGCAGCCAAACTGCTCTCAACCATTAAGCAAATGAGAGAAAATTTTAAAAGGACCCATTTTTTGGTGACGCTTGTTAATGTGGTAAAGGCAGATAGCTGGACAGATTTAAAGGAGCTCCCAAGATTAGATTTGATGTGCTGGGAATTAAACTCCATCAGAGTAATATTTTTGTATTGAAGCTGAGTTAGAGAGCTTACCTTTTTATTTCAATGATTCTAGTAGCTGGCAAGCTATTCTGTTGATTCTTGCAGCTGCACATTTTCTGGTTTAGAAACACAAAAAAAAAGCCATTTGAAGTCGTTCATGCATTTGTGGCAAAGTGTTGATTGATTTTACATTTCCTGCATTTTTAATAAAACACATAATTTGTTAGTTACAATGCATATCTTGCTAACAGTCAGCATATTACCGTCTTAACAAAGCCAGGCAATAATACTTTACATGAGTAACTGAACAAGAGCCAGCAAAGAGACCAGTTTTTTTAAGTAAGATATATTTGTAATTAGGCAGTACACTTCCTACCCTCCTAGACCTAAGAAATTTAAGAATCAGATTACTAAACACTGGTAACCATGTTATTTCGACAGACAAATCTGTAGTGGATATGCAAACCATCAATAATCCTCATTACTTGCTGTGCATCGCATGAAAAATTATTAGATAGTTAATCTCTGCCAGCAAAGGTGGGAACATATCTCTAACGTACAAATGGAATAGACAGTGGGTAGGGGAATGACAATTTTGCTTTGGAACCTTTATTTACATTATTTTGGTGGCAAAGCATGTACGACAAAAGACCGCTTGGCGAAGGTCTGGCATAGCCTTGTATCAGGATTTCAGCAAACTTAAGTCATGACCTGTTTGACCGCCTCCCACAGGGAACAAACAGCAACCTGTCAATGTCCACAAGGTCACATGCTCATCTTATGTTTACTGAGATATCTGTTTACCAACCGCCCTAGCAGTGATAACACTGACAGCAAACAATCCTCGGTCAAGCAAAAAGTACCCAGTAGTGGGGCTGTGTGCATGGCAGGAGTTTAATCAGGACATAATAGTTCCAGCAGAAATACTAAGACAGAATAACTTCAAGCATTTTAGCAATGACATGAGAGATTCTTCCAAGTCGACCTATTAGATGTCCAAATCTATTTGTTTTTCTGAAGAATTCCTAGACAATGCTACACAAGCACATGGCTTTTACACCACAAAGCCTAAAGTTAAACCAAAAATAGTCAAAAGGTAAAACAATATGGAATTTCTTTGACAAATTTTGTCCTCAAATCACTAAGACTTCATTTTACCTAAGATTCTGGAGATGTCACGGTCTTGCTATGCTCAAATGAAACATCTCACAGATGCTGATCCAGTAGTGCCAATTTGATTTCTACACCAAAATGAGACGATCAGATATATTG
This sequence comes from Stegostoma tigrinum, assembly GCF_030684315.1. Taxonomy (NCBI): domain Eukaryota; kingdom Metazoa; phylum Chordata; class Chondrichthyes; order Orectolobiformes; family Stegostomatidae; genus Stegostoma; species Stegostoma tigrinum. The sequence continues at coordinate 41,451,097 of NC_081375.1, read as the reverse complement.
CAGGGTAAATCACTCTTTCAAGACAAACTGGAATGGTGCACGGGAAATCAAGTCCCACTATTTCCAGAGTTCCCACGAATGTGAAAATTTAATTTACCGAATGCTGACAGTTACGTAATTTATGTTAAAGTAAATTTATGTTAAAACATAATGTATGTTTATTCTTTCTATTGACAAGAAAAAAATCAAAGTTTTTTTAAACCAATGGCTAAATATGAAAAAGTTGAATTGCTAACCTCTAACTCTATAATGTCAAATCTATCTATTTCCCAAAATTTCTATAGACATACATTCAGACATAAAGAGGCAAGAGAAGACACAAGTATAAAGGCTGGAGAAGTAAAACTGAATGTCAGAGAAGCACAGTTCTGGCACTAGTCCAGATTGTAAACATCGAGGAGTTGGTTTCGTTCAGCTTTCTTTGCTAATGATATGTGGTTGTGGATATGCTGACTCTCAGTCTTTTATTCACTGGTTGAAGATTCACCCTTTCGGGGTTTCTCCCCTTTTCCTTTTGACAGAGGATCTGCAGACAGACGTAGGTGAGGGAAGGCAGGCAACTACCGGTGATTTTACTTTTATTTTTTACACAGAAGGGAGGGGGAAAGGTCAATGCACTCTCTTTGATGCTGCATGTTTCTGCGGTATTGTCCACACTGAATGTCATTGCCACCTGCTCAAGAACCATTCAAGTGAATATTACTTACCTGAACCCTCTTGACCCCACAACTGTTTCACACCCAGAAGCCAATCAAAAGATTGTCTCTGGTCAATGTTGCCCTAAACTCACACAGATGGTCGACTGTGTCTGGAATGCTCCCTCAGTGCTGGAATGAAGCAACATTGTAGATACAATTCACAATGTATTTCACTTGTTTCTAAAAATTACTAAAAATATCATCTTACACAATTTCCTTGGCTGAATGCAATATTTCTAGTAACTGACAGTTCATATTCCAAAAAAAGTGGTCTTCACATTCCTCCATCTTTAGAAGAATAGGATATTATTTAAGAAAAAGTGTTTTAAAACTAGGTATATGATACACAGACAACAAAACATAAGTTCTGAGGAAGGGTCACCATACCTGAAACGTTAACTCTGTTTTCTCCTCCACAGATGCTGCCAGACCTGCTGAGCTTTTCCAGCAACTTTGTTTTCGTTGTTGTTGAACAAAACATACATTCTCATCTACCTGATGCATGTGTTATACACTCTTTTTATCATCATTCTCAAATTCTTAATTTATTGCACCATTATTACATTCTAAATAATGCATCTGATATCTGATTATTTTTACCAGCAAAGTGAACAATCTTTACATTGAATGGTTGAATCAATAAACTCCATTTGAATAATATTACTTGTTAGTTTTAAATTTTCCACAAAACTGTTGTTCAGAAACAGGAGGCTTTATTATATCTATGCAACCAGTCTTTTTCTTCAAAAGAAAAAATAAAGTTAATCTATGATAATAACACTCAATGTCTTTAATTGAAATGAAAAATAAACTCAATTTCCTACCTCAGTGATTTTCTCTGTAAAAAGTGTCTAAAAGTGTATTGCATGTATTTGGGCCCAAGGTCAATGCTTTCAGATTAGAGACATTGGAATCTTCCTTTGATTCTAGTTCAAACAAATTCTCCAGCATTTCTGTTTCAATAAAGTCATCATTAAGGTTTGAAATAGAAACCTTTTTCCCCACTCACCTGCTTTCAGATGCATTTCCCCACTTTCAACTGTAGTTGCTGTGCTATCACAGTTGCTTCGCTAATGTCCACTTCCTCAGACTGATAGAGAAACCTGATTGCTTTGAGTAGTTGATCAGTATTTGTATTAAACAGTTGAAAACAAAAAATGCTGGAGATTACAGCAGGTCAGGCAGCATCCATGGATGGACAGCAAGCTAACGTTTTGAGTCGAGATGTTTTTTCATCAGAGCTGATGTGAAGTGTGGAGGATGTAGCAACCCACTCTCATTCCATCTTAAGCAACAACATGTCACCAATTAGAGATAACAAAGTGTGGAGCTGGATGAACACAGCAGGCCGAGCAGCATCTTAGGAGCACAAAAGCTGATGTTTCGGAACTAGACCCTTCATCAGAAAAGGGCGATGGGGAGAGGGTTCTGAAATAAATGGGGGGTGGGGGGCGGATCGAAGATGGATAGAGGAGAAGATAGGTGGAGAGGAGACAGACAAGTTAAAGGGGTGGGTATGGAGCCTGTAGAGGTGAGTATAGGTGGGGAGGTAGGGAGGGGATAGGTCAATCCAGGGAGGATGGAAGGTCAAGGGGGCGGGATGAGGTTAGTAGGTAGGAAATGAAGGTGCGGCTTGAGGTGGGAGGAAGGGATAGGTGACAGGAAGAACAGGTTAGGGAGGCGGGGGGGAAAGGGAGATTTTGAAGCTTGTGAAGTCCACATTGATAGCATTGGGCTGCAGGGTTCCCAAGCGGAATATGAGTTGCTGTTCCTGCAACCTTTGGGTGGCATCATTGTGGCACTGCAGGAGCTCCAGGATGGACATGTCGTCTAAGGAATGGGAGGGGGAGTTGAAATGGTTCGTGACTGGGAGGTGCAGTTGTTTATTGCGAACCGAGCATAGCTGTTCTGCAAAGCGATCCCCAAGCCTCCGCTTGGTTTCCCCAATGTAGAGGAAGCCACACCGGGTACAGTGGATACAGTATAGCACATTGGCAGATGTGCAGGTGAACATCTGCTTGGTGTGGAAAGTCATCTTGGGGCCTGGGATGTGGGTGAGGGAGGAGGTGTGGGGGCAGGTGTAGCACTTCCTGCGGTTGCAGGAGAAAGTGTGGTGGGGTTGGAGGGAGTGTGGAACGGACAAGTGAATCCCAGAGAGAGTGGTCTCTCTGGAAGGCAGGAGATGGGGATGGAAAAATGTCTTTGGTGGTGGGGTTGGATTGTAGACGGCGGAAGTGTCGGAGGATGATGCGTTGTTTCCGGAGGTTGGTGGGATGGTATGTGAGGACAAGGGGGATTCTCTTTTGGCAGTTATTGTGGGGACGGGGTGTGAGGGATGAGTTGCAGGAAATGAGGTAGACATGATCGACGGCGTTTTCGACCACTGCAGGGGGGGACATTGCGGTCATTGAAGGACAAGGTTAGCTGGGATGTACGGGAGTGGAATGCCTCATTCTGGGAGCAGATGTGGCGGAGGTGAAGGAATTGGGAATAGGGGATGGAATTTTTGCAGGAAGGTGGGTGGGAGGAGGTGTATTCTAGGTTGCTGTGGGAGTCGGTGGGCTTGAAATGGATATCAGTTTCTAGGTGGTTGCCTGAGATGGAGACAGAGAGGTCCAGGAAGGTGAGGGATGTGTTGGGGATGGTCCAGGTGAACTTGAGGTTGGGGTGGTAGGTATTGGTGAAGTGGATGAACTGTTCGAGTTCCTCTTGGGAGCAAGAGGCAGCGCCGATACAGTCATCAACGTAAAGGAAGTGCTACACTTGCCCCCACACCACCTCCCTCGCCCCCATTCCAGGCCCCAAGATGACTTTCCACATCAAGCAGATGTTCACCTGCACATCTGCCAATGTGGTACACTGTATCTGCTGCACCCGTGTGACCTCCTCCACATTGGGGAAACCAAGCGAAGGCTTGGGGACTGCTTTGCAGAACACCTATGTTTGGTTCGCAATAAACAACTGCACCTCCCGGCTGCAAACCATTTCAACTCTCTCTTGCATTCCTTAGACGACATGTCCATCCTGGGCCTCCTGCAGTGCTACAACGAGGCCACCTGAAGGTTGCAGGAACAGCAACTCATATTCCGCTTGGGAACCCTGCAGCCCAATGGTATCAATGTGGATTTCACAAGCTTCAAAATCTCCCCTTCCCCCTACTGCATCCCAAAACCAGCCCAGCTCATCCCTGCCTCCCTAACCTGTTCTTCCTTTCACCTATCCCCTCCTCCCACCTCAAGCTGCACCTCCATTTCCTACCTACTAACCTCATCTTGCCCCCTTGACCTGTCCGTCCTCCCCGGACTGACCTATCCCTTCCCTACCTCCCCCATCATATCTATCTTCTCCTCTATCCATCTTCAGTCCCCCTCCCCCTCTCTCCCTATTTATTTCAGAACCGTCTCCCCATCCCCGTCTCTGATGAAGTGTCCAGGACTGAAACATCAGCTTTTGTGCTCCTAAGATGCTGCTTGGCCTGCTGTGTTCATCTAGCTCCACATTTTGTTATCTAGGATTCTCCAGCATCTGCAGTTCCCATTATTTATGTCACCAATTAGCTATTGTTTTGAACCATAACATCACATCAGTTTCAAACTGTATTTTCAGAGGCTTACTTCCTAAATTTTGTTTTGGGCTACATTTGTCCATGGTGCCTGAGCCAACAACATTGAAACTGTCTGATCCTTTTATTTCATTCAAACTTATCAAATCTGTTTGCTCATCGAACTGAAAACCTGCAAAACTTTTATCATCAGTTGCTTCAGGTTCCAGTTCTAAGTTTGATAATTGCGACTGAATATTAATTTCCTGCATTTCAAATTCATTGCATTTCCTATTTTTCCGAATAATCCTCTTCATCGGAACTAGCAGGGATTTTCAGCACTTTACAGCCTACCACACGCACGGGGTATATTCCTATATGTCCTGCCATAGGGATTTCATTTGCAAATCACAATATCTCCTTGCAATATCTGGGTTACTTGGTGAATAACTGTCCATTCCATATCATAACACTAAGGACTGTGGGTGCTTAAACTCGGCAAGTCTGGCAGCATCTGTGGAGAGAAAGCAGGAGCTGACAAAAAGTCATTGGACTCAAAATGTTAACTCAGCTTTCTGCCTCCACAGGTGCTGCCAAACTTGCTGAGTTTCTCCAGCAATTTCTGTTTTTGGTCCATTTTTCATCTGTAGGTCTCTGAGAGTGTCTCCACTGCTTCATTAAAGATCCATTTTTAGTGTATTTTGCTAATGTGAAGTTAAGCATGTTCAAGGCAATGGTCTAGATATTTCCGCTCAGAGATGTTATTACATAACTTTGGCATGGGTGGGACTTGAACCAGAGATGGGGACACCGCTGATGTGTCACAGAGCCTTCCCATTGCAATGTCAACAGTCTGTGCTTATTTAACTCCAAACCTACTTATTGAGCCTCAATTAATGAAGATATGCCAAATACTTAATTTCTGTATGCCCTTCTTTGAAGATCTTTAGCTATTCTAACATCAACTTGCAGCATTATTTTGACTTTGTGTCATGAACTTTGTTTAGCCTTTGTTCTGTTCATCACAAACAAACCTGGGACCTGTTCTTGTAACTGTTCCTTCACATCTCTTGAATTTTATGTGATTATCCATGAAGGTATTACATTTACCTCTCTATAATTCAGGTTAATTGAATGTGCATTGTCCTAAACATTGATGAGCTGGTTTCTGTTGCTTTCATTTTGACTCCTTCCAATGCTTTGTTTCAGAGATGAGGCCATGGATCTGCTAACTCTCAGTTTTTTGTTCATGCATTGAGGATTCACACTTTCAGTGAATCTAAAGGGTTTACCCCATTTCCTTTTGACACGGGATTTACAGAGACCTGCAAAGGTGCGGGATAGTAGGTCGACACTATGGATTTAAAGAAAAATTCTCCATACAGATGAGTGTGATACAGAGCGTGATGGATGCTTTCTCTTTGCAGGCTGGATGTTGATTGCCGTGACGTCCACACTGAAGGCTGTAGCAACCCGTCTAGGAACCAGTCAAGTGCATGCTTCTATGCTGAGGCCTTCTGAACCCACAACAATTGGTCCTGATCCAGAAGCCGTCCATATGTTCATCATCTCAGGCCAAAATTGCCCTGAACATGCACAAGCAGTGCCAATCTATCAAAAATACTCCGTGATTGCTTGAATAAGGAAACATTCTAGATGCATCTCAGAAACTTGTTTATAAGACTGCAAACATCTTCTTACAGTTTCCTTGGCTTTAAGCAGGATCCTTTTTTTCCCTATTTTTGATCCACAGTCCAAAAACAAAGTGGTCTTTACAGTACTGCTGTACTGAAATTAAAATGCAATCAACTGCATTCTTACACCTGGTTTACCTTTATATAAATCTTCTTTTCTGTTTGTCTGAATATCTATTTTCCTAACTTTCAAACAATGCCGGCACACTTTGAAAACTTTACTGCACAATTGTGTGATGTGGGTAAGTCAGTGTTTATAATTTGAAGTTAATTTAATTTCACACATTGGAAGGACTATTATACTCTGATCATTCAGCGTTCCTAGCAAGGATTGACGTGTTTACTTTTGTGCCATTGTTGTGAAACAAGAAAAACCTGAAAAACCTATATTCTTCTCCAGGGATCACAGTACTCCAGACATAATTCCGTATGCATCTCCATATATTCATTTCCAATTTAGTTCTCTGCCCCCATTCAGTATATCAGTGCACATAATGCAAAATTCACTACAACAATTACACTGGGAACAAAATCACATGCATCAATTGTTTCAAACTTGGGAACCTCAACAGACCTTGGTTGATTTTGCCTACTTCCGAGCTAAATGTCATGTAATATGTGGCACCGCAATTTTGTATCTACGCTGAATTCTGAGGAAGGGTCAACTGGGCACAAAATGTTAACTCTGATTTCTTTCCACAGATGCTGCCAGATCGGCTGAGATTTTCAAGCAATTCCTGTTTTTGTTTCTGATTTCTGACATCCATAGTTTTTTGAGTTTTTATGCTTCTTTAATATTTTAGCTAGAGATGGAAGTTTCTAAAATAACACCAAAGTGATGTGAAAAGCTCTGGAAATGACCCAAACACTTGGCATGTCTATTATTTCTGCCTTTGTTTTTAATAGTTCAACTTGTAATGAGTAAGAAGATTCATGTGTTTAAGAAACAACACCTAATGTTTTACATTAGATAATATAGTAAAGGAAAGGTCAACTACATTTTTACTTTGTTGCATTGATGTGAGATGCCAAGGATTATCCCATTATTCTAATATCTACATTTTGATTCTGCAGCAACATCTGACAGAACAATGTGAACAGTTGGAAAGCTTAGCATTCCAAATTTCAGAATTGTGTTTCCCCATTGTAGTGATGGAACATGTTCAGCCAGGTGGACCTCATAGAATATGAGTTCCCTGATTGGAGCTGGTAAAATCAGGGAGCCCTGATTGACAGATATAAATGGGAGTGTCAGAGGTTCTGTTCACTCTGAGAGCTGGATCAGTGTCAAGAACTCGCCACATGGAAATAAAGGATAACTAGGTGACAGGATATCAGCCTCTGTGGAGTTATTTCACTGAAGATGAGAAAAAAAAGTGTGCTCCTGAAGAAATTAGCTTGCAACAATCTTCTCTGAGTTGGACCAAGCATTTCTGGCATCATGTTGCTATTTGGGAAGCCTGACTCATTTGATTCTACTGTTGAAGACTGGGCCCAGTATGTGGAAAAAATGAGTTTTTTTTTCTGAGCAAATGACATTGGGGCAGATGGAAAGCAATAAGTAATTCTCCTGATAGCTTGTGAACCTGCAGCTTTTTTGCTTATTCGGAGACTGACTTTCTCTGAGGCACCAGATACTAAAGCCTTTTGAAAGTTGACAGATTAACTTAAGGAATATCACAATCCCAAGCCTCCTCTAATTCTGAGATACTATTGGTTTTCTTCAGCAATTCAAGAATCAGGGAAATCCATTTTGGGATTTTTGACTAGGTTAGGACGATTGGAAAAGGCATGAGACTTTGGTATAATTCTTGATGAGATGCTGAGATAGTGTTTAGTGTATGGGATTAATGATGTAACCATGCAAAAGCACCTAGTGGACTTCAATTGGCACTACAATAGGCTTTATCATTGGGAAATGCAACAAGTGCAGCACATGAATTTCAGGGAATTCCGATGGAAGTGGACACCCTCGTCAGTCTGCCTGAGCTTGGGGAATACCATTTGAGTGAAGGCAATTACATATCCTAAATAGAGGAACAATAGGTCAGCGCAAATTAAAGCCCCAAATCAAAGACAAACCGCAGCCAAACAGATAAAATTTTCTTCGGATCTGGACTGTCAAACATTGTAGTTGCTGTTGGTATGTGGACTCAAGATAGCCAAAGAGTCATATTAGACCTAAATTGAACTCATAGCCTGTTATTCAGGAGAGTGCACACCCTAGAAAGACTACCTACATTTGACTTGAAACAGCTAATTTGCTTAGCAACATCCAGATCAAAACCAAATAAAATAAACGTCTTGTGAAATGGTCACCGAGTTCTAATGGAGGTTGATACCGATGTAGCCATTTCAATGATCACAGACCCAGCCTAGAACAAAGAGATGGACCTAAGGATCCATTTCTGATACATTTCTATGACTCTATGACTCTATGACTCTTTAGGTTTTTGCAAGAGCTTGGCTAGACTGAGAACCTATACCAGGGAACCTTTACTGATTAAGAGTAGAGCTTCCATTCCAGTCTCTTATGAGGAGCAGCCTAGTAAAAGGCTTGGGACCAAGCTTAATGGGATGATTGGTTAAGAAAGATTCACCTAGACTGGCTCAACATTTTTCAATTAGGAAATGGTTGCCTGAGTAAAGTCCTAATTAAATACCCAAACATTTTCTAGGAAGGTCTAGGGACTATCAAAGGAGCCAAGGTCACATTGCATGTTGACCAGGAAGCAATTCCACGATTCTGCAAGGCTTTCCCAGTGCCACTGGCCTTTAGAGCAAAAGTAGATTCAGAAACCAGGAGACTGGAAAGCAAAGGAATTGTCAGATCTGTCCATTTTGTGGAATGGGTAGCACCGGTCATACTGATGGGTAGGTTTGCCTTTGTGGGGATTTTAAACAAATGGTAAATTGCTTTTCACAGCTGGATAAATACCCAATCCCTTGAATAGGAGATATATATATAAAGCTTACAGTGGGGCTGTCCTTCACAAATCTTGACATGAGCTATGCATACTTACAGTTGAGTTTAAATGAGGATTCCCAGAAGTCTGCTACAGTTAATATCCATAAGGGATTGTACCGATACAAGAGACTGCCCTTGGGGTATCATCAGTCTGTGCAAATTTCCGGTGGATGATGGACAATACTTTACAAGGTGTACCCCAGCTCACCATTTATATAACTGATAGCTAATAAGGAGCACTTAGAGAACTTGGACATAGCCCTTGGACATTTCTTCCAGGTGGGCATATGCCTTACAAAGGCAAAATATGTATCCCAGGCACCCCACATGACCTACTTGAGCTACAGAGTCAACAATACTAGGTTACACCTGTTGAAAGATAAAGTGAGGGTGATCAAAGGTGTTCCTGCTCCCACATCAGTACCAGAGCTTAGGTCTTTCCTTGGGCTGGTGAATTATTACGCAAAGTTCATCCGTAACCTTAGCTCCACCCTGGTGCCTTTGCATCAACTCTTATAAAAAGGTTAGTCTTGGAAATAGCCAAGCCATAGTTTTCAGGGAAGTAAAGAAACAGCGATCATGCTCGAAGGTGTTGGCACATTATGATCCCAAGCAAGATCTGCAATGCCTTCCTGTATGGTAGCGGGGTGATATAAGCTCATAGATGGCCCAATGGAGAAAAATGCCCAATAGTGCAAACATTCACGACTTTGGCTAATGCAGAGTGTAAATATGCCCAGATAGAAAAGGAATGTTTGGCAGCCATACTTGGAGTCGGGAAGCTCCTCCAACACCTTTACAGATGTGAATTTGTAATACAAACAGACCACAAACACCTGCTAGGCTTAATTAAAGAGGTCAAGGCAGTGCTGCCTATAGTTTCAGGCTGAATTCAGCAGCTAATGCTAATTGTGTATAATTACAAGTTGGAACACTGTCTGGGAGGTCAAATAGCAGAAGAAACCCACCAGAGCCAGGCCTTAGCCATTTGCAGGCAGAGGGGGAGTATTCTCAACCCCAGCAGGTGAAACATTGTTCAATGGGGCAGCACAGTGGCTCAGTGTTTAGCACCGCCGCCTCACAGCACCAGGGACCCAGGTTCGATTCCAGCTTCAGGCAACTGTCTGTGTGGAGTTTGCACATTCTCCCCGTGTCTGCGTGGGTTTCCTCCCACAGTCCAAAGATGTGCAGGCTAGGTGGATTGGGAATGCTAAATTGCCTGTAGTGTTCAGGGGAGTGTCGGTTATCGGGAAATGGGTCTGGGTGGGATGCTCCAAGGGGCAGTGTGGACTTGTTATGCCAAATGGCCTGTTTCCACACTGTAGGGAATCTAATCTAAACATTCAAAATCACAACTCAGCAATCTGAAACCTTCTAAAGCTAAATCTCCTTGGTCAGGCTTCCACTCTGTTAACCTAGCAAATCTACATTCCACTCAATTATCACATTTGCCTCTTGTGAAGCAGTCATGTATTATTTTATGCTAGAAATCCCATGTAATTTGAAGTTGCTGTTTTGCTTTTGTAATTATTGTTTTTATGATCACCCAATCAGCTTCTCCTTAGTTCTCCTTTGTACGTTGCCTTGACATTTACTTGTTATAAATATGAATGCAGTATATGTATGTTCACTGTACAATATATTGTGCTATGTGGAGAAGAGATGCTATTTTACTACCTTTGAAACTAGAATTGCAAAATGGTAAGCATTGGTACCCAGGAATCATATTACTTTCTCCCTTTTTGTTTCCTCTCGCTTCAGATTATCATCTGAATCTCACTTTGCCTTCATTGTACATCTTAGATAACAAGGTGTAGAGCTGGATGAACACAGCAGGCCAAAGAGCATCATCTTACACCATTTTATTCTTTCCCAATATTGTACGTATCATCATCGTGCTTCAATCCATAGATTTTGCAGCCCTGGTTGACCTAATCATTGGTTGCTTTACCTGGTCTAATCTCTTAATCTGAGTACTATGTACAATTCTGCTTACCATCTGTTCAAAGGGTATAGTACAAAAAAATTACAAGAATGAGACCAGGAATATGAATTTTCCAGTACTTTCTGCTTTTGTTTCAGATCCCAGCATCTGCATTACTTTGCTTTTGTTAACACAAATTAGAGTTTCAATTAGTATTTTCAGTAAAACTACTTATTTTCAACAAAACATCATCTCTCTTCTCCCAACCAAACAGAAAAAGCCAATTTCAAAAGAATCCTCCTTTACAGCTTTACGTTATTTCAGCTTTAAATTAGAAAGAAATATTTACCAAATCATCTTCATTGGCTGAATTGGCCAATAATGATCCATTATTTCAGTTACAGACTACCTTTCTTTCTTAACAAACTAACACAACCAATAGTGTTAGCCAAAGAAATGAAACTGTGCACTAAGTAAATGCAAAATCAATTACAAATCATAATCACAATCCCACCCAGTTTAGAAGCCTCTGTGGAGAACAATTGTTGTTTGACCTTCATTTGATCTCTCAGCACAAATGGAAACATTTATCTGAATTCAGAAATCGGCCCGTCGCCCACTCTCCAAAAACACAGTCTTTATTTTTATAAAGAAGTACATTCCAAATTGGTGCAAAAATCGAATCATTTCAGTACATTTTGTGCCAGTTCAGTCTTTTCACTTTTTAAACACAACATCCATCCCAAAAAATCTGATTTATCTATATCTTCCCACTTTCCAAATCGTTAAATGTAAAAATGTAAGGACCAAAAGGATTTGTAGGAGTTCTCTTGGTCTCCATCATAACTCTGTAACCAGGCCATACAAGCATCCCTCCATTGTTTTACTATCTTGCCAGTGGAGCAATAGAGTCACCATGGTGATAAAGAGATAGCAAGAGAAATGTGACAGCTGAAATCTTTTCTTAACAACTGAATATTTCCGAAAAGGCTCTGGTGTGAACATGACTGTGTTGATATCAGTCAACAAAGGTTAAACACAGATATAAAAGTGTGTAGCTGGATGAACATAAACACAGTTGCTGTGTGACGTTCTTCTGTGCAAAAAAAAACCAGAAATTGCCGGAAAAGCTCAGCACGTCTGGCAACATCTGTGAAGAGAAACCAGGGTTAACGTTTCCGGTCCAGTGACCCTTTCTCAGAACTGGACCAAAACGTTAACTCAGATTTCTTGTCACAGATGCTGCCAAGCCTGCTGAGCTGTTCCAGTGATTTCTATTTTTGTTTCTGACTTTTGGCACCTGCAGTTCTTTTAGTTTCTGCTTATGCAGTCATCTCTACAACGGCACTTTGTTCCAGAACCTTCTCATCTCCCAGCTGTTGTCAGCCATGATAGCATAATTTATCTTGCCTTCTCTTTTTCTGACTGCCACATGGCCCCCCCATATTTTAACTTTCTTCCTGTTGGTCCTGCTTTCGGGTCAAAGGTCATCTGGTCACATGCACAAATATTTCTTATTGTCCAAGAAGTATCACAGATCCCGTTACAGGTGATACAATTCTTAAGGCTCTTTTCAAATTAAAAAAAACAGATTTCCTAAATACTTTGAAGTGATTCTAGATTTTCCTTTCTATTATTGCTTTTGGGTCAGAGGTTGTCACAATGGATGGTCATCTATGTGGGTTAGTTAAATGATCACAATATCGTCAGGTACAGATTCATACCCAGATTTCCCACATGATGGGTTCCTGTTCTCAGCCTGGATTCTAGCTGGAGATTGGGGTGAAGCAGAGATTAAAAGGATAAAGGGGAGAATTACCAAGTAAAGTCACCTTGTCACACTTTATACCCTTCTGATTAGTTACCAAATTGTAAGCTTCCACTGATGTAAAAATGTGAAAATGTATCCACTAAGGAGTAAAAACCGTCAGGAGAAAAAGCAGCAGGAATAAATAGCACCTCCTGTGGTATCGGAATCGTATTTTTACTGTGTTTTGAAGAAAGGGAACTCTCCACTTACTCATCTGCACATTTTCAATCTTATTTCCTAGGGTGAAGGAGCACAGTGTCAACATGGTGTACAATTCAGATATGTTGTATGAGTAATTAAATTATTACAATATGTCAATTCAGACAATTCTACCATCAGTTTACTCAACTTCTTCCTATCACTGGTTCTGCAAAACATGCGAGACTATGTCAGACATGTACAGTGGAAAATTACATCATTGAGTCTCTGTGAAAGGGATTTCAGTGTAGGTGGGAGTACAGGAAAAGAGATCATAATGATGTCAATACCTGTAACTGCAATTATTAAAGATATACTTTAACAAAGAGAAATATTTTATAAAAAGATGTAAAGGTTCAGATATATGGGGATTTAATCATTTGTACAGCAATAAATTCCAAAACTGTAAAAACCCAAATGGTATGAAGTGATCTTTCTAATATATATTGCTGAAATCATCTGATTTTTAAATTAAGATGATTTAATCATTTCAACCAATGTCCTGCCGCTTCATATCTTTTCTTAATGAAAAGTAAAGTGAAGTTTTTTTAAAAGGTGCAACTAACAGGATAGCTAAGGGAAAAACGGTATTTCAAAAGTGTTAAAAATTAGGCTGTTATAAAAGTTTAAGACTTCCAGAGTTAAGGATGATATAGCAGCATGGATTGTGGATTGGTTAACGGATAGAATGACTGGGAGTAAGAATAAATAGTTTAGCAGGTTGGAACCAGGTGTGTGCTACAATTGTCAGTATTTGGGGCTGAGCTATTCACAATCTATATCAATGACTTAGATTAAGCAATCAAGTACATTAAATATACAAGTTTGCAGAATTTATGAAGGTGGGAAAATGAGCTGTGCAAATAAAGACATATAAAGGAATCTATGCTAGTTACGTGAAAACAAGAGGGTGGCGGAGGGAATATGGTGTGGGAAAGTGTGAAATTATTCACGTTAGTAGACTAGCTGGAAAAACATAATAGCTTTCAAAATTTGGGAGATAATTAATGATGGCATTTATAAGATTTCAAGGTCCTTGTACATGAATCAAAGAAAGATAATGTGCTGATAAGCCATTAGGAAGGTAAGTGGGGACTTTGCAAGGATCTGGGTCTATTAGTGCTGATAATACATTGTGTACGTGCCTTCTACCCTTGAAGAAAGCCTACCCCTCCTAAAGGGAAGCTTCACTTGAAGATCAAGAGGCACTTGCTAAATAAATTACTGCAATTATACATGTGGAAAAGGTAACACCATGACAGATGGAGACCTGTGGTATTTTGACTGTCAAACTGGGGGCCATTACGCAGCACAAAAACAGTAATGCTTAGAAATACACATATTAGTGCACCGGACCTCCATGCAAGATGAGTCGCACTAAGAAGTCTCATTTGTCAGTTTTACAGATTTTTCCTTTTGGGTAGTAGTGGAGAATCACAGGACAAACATCATGATTTCTTAGGTGCTTTATAAGGGTTTAGGAGTGGGTGGTCGGTGAGATCATTTCCCAGCATCTATCCTGAGGCCCTAGCATTGATGATGCAAGGTATTTAATGGCCTCATGCTGTTGGTCATGCTGAATGCATCTACACAGGGCATCTCCCATCTATTACATCATCTCCATCTCCCACCACTCAATTTAACATAGCCAATCCTCACACACAACATCCTCTGGTACTCAGAACTCACATCTAACAGCCAGATAATGTATCTTACCCTCACACAAGTAATGCCACCTCCCCACAACTATCATTTACATTTTCCATACCAGCTATTGCTTACAGAATGAGCATCATCCAGACACAGTGCTAAACAATCACTGATATTCTTTCCTGTATTAGCATGTGAATGGACCTTTTGCACACTCTCACTTCCATAGACCTATGACAGGATAAAGATTTTGTGAGCAAAATATCAGACTGTAACCACATAAAAAAATTTACTTACGTGAAAGAACATGATACAGAAGACAATGTTACACACCAGGGCTGTAATGACAGGTAATAACAGGCAGATATTGAGAGGTTCAGAAATGATAATTATGATTTAATGACCTATTACTTCTAATTTCATAATCAAAGTTTTTTATTGGAACATATAATTGATAATATAGATGCATTTTTATGATCTTAACCACTTGGAGTGAGGTTTTAATCTTTCAAGTCTTGCATATTGCAATTATTAAACTTTGGAGTGTGGATTCATCCGTACAACATGTGGCCTCCACATGTCCTTTCCAGTTTACAGTGAAATATTATTCTGCAGAAATAACAGAAAAACAAAATGTTTTGCATTTGTTGAATATAAACCATATCGTGTTTAAATTTCCACAAAGTATTCCAAGTGATGATAGTGTTTGAGTGCATGGATTGAACACGTAGCCACATTGACGATCTTTGGCATTTTGTGAAGCTAATGTTTGTTCCATTGGGTACAATGTTTCTGCATTCATACTTCTTGTTCAGATCTGTCTTTGACAACACATATACTTGAGGTCTTATTGTGTTTGTTAAGATGTGGGATCTCAGCAACATGAAACAATGCATGTTTCATACACTTTCAAAGCACATTCCCAGGGCCTTACACTGTCATTAAGTTATGTTTCAAATCCAATATTGGAACATACAAGTGTACGAATTAGTGACAGAAATCAGCCTTTCAGCTCTCAAGCCTGCTCCACCATTCGTCAGAAAATGACTAATTTGACTGTGGTCTCAAATCCACATTCCCATCAATCCCTGAGAACTACTGACTTCCTTGTTAGTCAGAATCTCTATATGTCTGGCTTAAAACTTGCCTCTTGCCTCCACGTCTTTGGGGAAGAGAGGTCCAGAGCATTGTGGCTTTCTAAGAGACAAATTTTCTTTTCAACAGTGTCAAATGGGAGATGACCTATTCTTGAACCGTGCACTTAAAACCTGTTACCGTACTATCAAGACTTATCCAGTTTGCACACAAGGATGTCAAACAAGTCTCGTCCACAGTATCCATTCATTCAAGGCTAATTTTCAAACATTTGGTACACAAATGGATCTGAAGAAGTTATATCAGACTTGAAACTTTAACTCTGTTTCTCTCTCCAAAGATGCTGCCAGACCTGCTGAGTTACTTCAGCGTTTTATATGTTTGTTTTGAATTTCCAGCATCTGCAGTAACTTTGTCCTATGTGCTGCTAATTATGCACCAATAAATGCTCTCCTTTTGTCATATTGACATATTCCTTTCTCCCTTATTTGTTTAATCTGTTTCACTTTATCATCTCACTATAATCTCCCTTATTTACCCTATGCACCCCTTTCATAATTTTTATTACCGATCAGACCACATTCTTCTCCTTTACCTAATGAAAAGAGTTCCAGCTTGTTCAATCTTTCCTGATAGCCAAGACCACTGAGTTCTGAGTTATCCTCTGAGTAATCTTCTCTTCTCCAATGTCTTTATACTGTTTTATTATATGGATCTTTACTGTATAAACAACAGTGAATCTATGTTCTGCTTAAAGTGTCATGTAGGCATGCTTGCTCACCTCACCAGTGCTCAATTAGAAGGACCAAGGAGGATTGGTGCTGTCAAATCTACCCAAGAGGTCCCAGATCATGTTTGACATTATAAAATATTGAGCAGTGGTGAGATCCAGTGTTTACCACTGCATTTTACAGATCTCAAGCTTGATCTTATTGAATGGTGGTGCAAGCTCAAGGAACCACATAGCTTATTCCTGCTTCTATTTCTGATCACATTATGTTCTGATATATCTATGGTACTGTGGCTAAGTGGTTAGTACTACTGCCTCACAGTACCAGGGACCCAGGTCTGATTCTAACTTTGGGGTCCTGTCTGTGTAGAGTTTGCACATTCTTACCCTGTCTGTGTGGGCTTGCTCCAGTTTCTTCCCACAGTACAAAGGTGTGCAGGTTAGGTAATTCACCATACTAAATTACCACATAGTGTCCAGGAATATGCGGGCCAGATGCGAAATGCAGGGTTACAGGGTAGGGCAATGGGTTTGAGTGGGATGTTCTTCAGAGGGTCCAAATGGTCTGCTTCCATGTTATAGGGATTCTATGATTCATTTACTCTCCTGTCTGTAAGGCTCTAACAGGAAACATAACTTATTACACACAGTTCCTTTGAAACAACCTGTCCATCTTTTCCCCCACCTATCCACCGCTCCCACCCCACTGACCAATCACCACACTCCCTACCCGGATTCACCTATCACCATCCCACTTACCTTCCCGAGCCCTATCCCTCCTCTGTTTATTTCTGAGCTCCCTTCTCCCTCCCCATTTCTGAAGAAGGGTCCCGACCCTTTCCTGTTCCTCTGATGCTGCCTGGCCTGCTGTGTTCCTCCAGCTCCACACTGTTTTATCTCCTCTATTTACAACATGCATTCCTCTTGTCTCCACCAGGAGGTGCCTGACAGTATCCCTGGGTGACTTGATCTTCCTGGAGGAACTAATTTACACTTAGCATCCACTACGAATGCCTTTTGTAAAATAACAAACGAATAGAATTATTGGAAATAACTGATAATCTTTTTTATAGGTTTGAAAAAAACTTCACTTCCTATTCTTAAACTGAGAAGCTGGAAAAGAGGTTAAATTTGTATTTTGTAAGGCCTGTAAATACAGGCATACAATCACAATGTCCATTTATATAGTGTGTTTAATGGAATAAATGGGCTTCACAGACAGAATAAACCAAAAGTTATCACCTTGACAAAGAATGTCACCAACAACTTGATCAGAGGTAGGTTTAAATGAAGCGAGAGAAGTAGAGACAGAGAGAGAAGCTATTACTCAACAGAGGCTAAAGATATGGCTGACATCTATTCTTTGGGATTACAGATTTATCAGAACATAAGGAGATCAGAAATAGAAGCAGGAATTGGCTATGTGGTCCACTGTTCAATAAGATCAAGTTTGGGTTTCATCTACTCCACTTTGCTGCCCTATCCACATAAACATACTGATCTCAGTCTTAAATATACTTGTTGACTGAATATCTGCAACACTGTAAGTTGGAGAAATCCAAAATTCACCCTCTGAATGAAAAGGTTTTCTCCAGATTGTGTTACTAAGTGCCTGTGGCCTTATTTTGAGAATGCGATCATTTGGGAAATATTCTCTCAGCATCTACCCCTTCAAATCCTTCAAGACATATTTATACTCCAATTATATAAACTCTAATTTTTCTGAAGAACATTGACCCATTCTACTTAATCTCTCCCCAGTGGGCACCCTTCTCATCCAAGGAACCAATCGATTGAACATTAATTGTATCACCTGTAAGGCAATTATATGTTTCCTTAGAAAAGGTCTGTTTGCAGTACTCACCAAAGCCCTATATAATTGCAGCAAGATTTTCTTACCTTTATACTTCAACCTTGTAGCAAGAAAAGATATTTTTCTGAAAAGTGGTCATTAAGTCCATTGTTTGAAATTACCATCTGTTCACTGCCCAGGACCCTGCAATTATTTTCTTTCATGTGTTCATCCAATTGCTTTAGCGTAAGTTTTTAATGATTCTGTTTCCATGACCCTTCAGGCAATGCATTAGATCACAACAATTCGATGTATGTATCTCCATTTCCTTGTTGTGTTTAGTTCTTTTGCAAATTATCTGTTTATTTATACTATGAAAACCCTTCCCAATTTGAAACATCTTCATTAAATCTTCCCTTTGTTGGTTTAAGGAGAATAACGCCTAGCTTCTCAAGTGAGTCCACATAACTTCAGTCATCATTCCTGTTACCACTTGAGCCAATCTCCTCTTTACTCTCAATTAGGGCACGTGAGTGGTGCCCAGAATCGGACATTACATTCCTAAATAAAGATTTTTTTTCTTAAATGTTTAACACCATTTCCTTGTTTTTTTGTGCTGTGCGCCTTGATGCATAAAGTCAAGGAACATGAATATGCATTTAACAGGTTTCCCAACTTGCCTGACCATTTTCAAAGACTTATGAATGTATGCCATCAGCTTCCTCTGTTCCTGCATTCCTGTTAAATAATAGCATTTTTAACTTATCTCTGCTAAATTCTCTCCTAAAATGTATCACTTCACATTTCTCAAGAGTTCTATTTCACCTGCTACGTGACTGCACATTTCGACATGTCATCCTGAAATCTGTATGATTCTCCTGGTTCATATTGTCTGCAATCTATGTACCCTGTCTACCCAATCCAGTGATGTGTAGCAAAAAGTGTGTTGCTTCCGACATTGACCTCTGAGAGACATTAATTTATTCAAACTTTGAGTCTGAAGAACAATCTTTCTCCTCTACTCTCAGCTTTCCATCCCTTAGGCATTTTCATGGCCACATACTACTGTTCTCTCTATTCCTTAGACTTCAGTCTTCATCTATTATGTTGTTCTCAGCTAAGCTCAGTTGAAAAGTCCACATACACAGCAATAACTGTGTCACCTTCATATAGGGCTAGAGAAGCAGATAATTTGTCTGGGGGAGGAATGTCCCTTTGCTCATAGTGACACTTGACTGGGTTTTGTACTACTGCATCATATTTTCCACAATGCAATTAATCCATGTGAAAATAATTTTCAAGTCTATCTAATTTCTTGCATGAAATAGCAACAATATCTGGCAGTACCAGTTCCACTGAGCAAAATATGTTTATGATTAACGTGAGATGAAGGGCATAATTTGAGTGAAGAAAATCGGTGAAACATTTGGTTTAATGAATTGTGGTTGTGGTATCCCACTGATGATAGACTATTGATGAAATTGCAAAAGGAACTATAGACTAGCTAATACTGAGGGAATCCCTTTGATAGTAAAATGAACAAAAAGTCATTTCAAATGCTATCTTTTTCAAAACCTGTTGCTTCCATACTCTCACATCTTACGTTTGTAACATGTACGTGTTTTATACTTTTATCTGGACAATCCTCACTCTCAGATTCAGGTAGTTTGGAGTATTGGCTATTTGTGTGTTAGTTTTCCATCACATATTTTTGTTGAATTCTTCCCCAACTCCGGTCTCTGTTTGAAATCAGACCCCTGCTTGATCCTGTTGAGTGATTTCAATCTCACACGCTCTCCATTAGGAAGATTATGCCTATTCACCCCTCTCTACTAGCCCACCTCCCTCCCCACCCAAATCAATCTGCTGCTTAAACCCTCATTCTTGTTTATACCACCTCCAGAGATGATTGCTCAATGCATCATTGCCAGACTCGCATCCTCATCCAATATCCTGGCACTTTGTCTTCATTGTCTTCGTTTTCTTCTTCTGTGTTGTGCCTGAAAACAGCTCCAACCCCAGTGTCATGATCTCCACCATGGATAGAGCAAGGGGGCTGGTCCAGAAACCACGCTTTCATAATGGCCCTCGCTTTCGGCATCAATCTGATGCCCACCTGTCTCCAACCAACTGAGCCCCCAAGTTGGTGTGGCAACATACACCTTTCCACACATGGTATGGCATGGAGCTATGGATGGTGATGGTAGAAGCTCCAATGTCTTCCCATCATAAAGCTGAATGGTAATCTCCCATTCTGACCACTTGCAAGTGGTATATGTTGGAAGGATGGGCAAGTTTAGTACTCAGCTTGCATTACGAATGCAACATTTTTGGCCAAGAGCTTTGGAGTGGGACTTGAACCCACAGCTGATGGCTCACTAGCAGGGAAATTACTTACTACAACGTATGAGCTCTGGCCTGCATCTTATCCTGAGCTAATTCATAGTTGCACTTGTCCTCATTGCCTTGGATTTTAGATCCTTAATTGACTTTCCACCCCATTAGGAAAATATCTTGCTTCACACAGAACCCCAGCTGGCTTGGATCAACCTCTGACATAAATGAAGTAGCAATTTTGCTTTTCAACATTATTTCACAACTTTTAGAGCAATTTTATACATAACTGCAAATTTTCAAAAAGGAAAATGTTTACAATCTAATTGTCTGTCATTACTTAGTTTCAGAGGGTGCTTTGGAGTCAAGAGGTACTGTCGTATTTAATACACGAACCAGCATTGTACCATTTGTCACTTAAAGAATGATTTAGCATATTCCATTGAGAGGGATGATGTTGAATCATAGGTGAGAGTGGGATATACACTGTTCTATATTTAGTAATTAACAATACTGACTAAGCAAACATCATAATAGAATAGAATGGTGTTAGGTATCTATAACTTCTCCTTGGTATTTCCCTTCCAACAATCATGTTTTATGACGTGATTCATATGTCCAATATTTTATTTCAATTACTAGTTTGTTAAAAATAAATGGATTTCTGATTGTTTTAAGACAATGCGCAATTTCTTTTACAAAAATGTTATTAAGCATGGCTTGACCTTACTCCAACAAAACCATAAACATTCAAAATATATAAGCATCTACAGCACACATTAGAAAGATTAAAGCTACGAGTTGTAAGGAAAAAAATTATTTAACTGATATAAGTGTGCATTGAAATAGTCCCATTGCATTGTTTCAAACTTTGTACGTTCCAGATGTCTTCCCCACAGCCCAATAATTCATTGGCAGTAGGAATGTTATTGTAGCATGTGGGAAGGCTATGCTCTGAACATCCTGCCCCTACACCAAGGAATAACCTCCATCAGTACGGAGAATCGTTCCTCTAAAACCAGCTTGCCAAAAGCAGCCCCGGAGACAGGTGTGCATGAAGGTCCAGTGAGACAGAGAGCGAGTCTACTTTTGTTAAATGTTGGCAAATTCACTGTGTGCTCAGAAGGCCTGGCTGGTTCAGCGCTCAAGATGTGAACATCCTTTGCCTGTCACAGTGTATCTACATAAATATAAATCAGTATCAGTCACCAGAAGGCTGATTTTGTTGATGATAAGCTTCTTGATATGAAGAACGTATACAGATAGTGCAACCACTTTAACACCAGATGTTGGGGAATGTGGGTACAACAAAATTTTTCTTAGTGTAGTGTATTTGGTCCCAAAGGACAGAGTTAGGCTGTCTTGATCTGTTATTTTCCACTGTCGAACTTACTCCAAAATTTGCTGGACTCTTCCGGTATGTCACAGTGAGTCAGAGAACTCTAGACAATCCACATCCATGTGTTTGGGAATTGTCATTATCTTAGTCAATAGTTATTAAGGGAATCAGACTTTTAGAAATACTTGAGTTTTGATCCCTCTCGCTACATACAGCCCTGATATCATCATCATTTAATTTCCATGGTTCCATCCAATAGTATGTTTATTTTAAAATTGAAAATAGATATGAGGGATATAAATACATAAGATACATAAAAGATATAAGCAAATATAAACAATATAAGCAAATGACATGGTTGCACCCACCAAGCTGTGCGGGTACTTCCATTGCAATTTGTATAGTATTAGCCAAAGCAGTATAGAAAATTGAGGTGTTTCAAGCACAAACTTCATTCAATATAATTCGAGTTTGCAATATCCTTTCGTGTTAGCTTAAAAAAATGTTGTTTGGTATGCTTGCCTTTATTGGTCAGTGCATTGAGTGCTGGAGTTGGGATGTCATGTTGTGGCTGTTAGTTGGATCACTTTTGGAGTACCGTGTTCAATTTTGATCTCTCTGCTTTAGGAAAGACATTGTGAAACTTGAAAGGGTTCAGATAAGATTTACAAGGATGTTGCTAATGTTGGATGGTTTGAGCTACAGGGAGAGGCTGAATAGGCTGGGACTATTTTCCCTGGAGCCTGGAGGTCGAGGGATGACCTTACAGAAGTTTATAAAATTATGACGAGAATGGCTAGGAGAATAGACAAGGTCTTTTTCTCAGGGTCGGGGAATCCAAAACTAGAGAGCATAGGATTAAGGTGAGAGGGGAAAGAGTTAAAAGGGACCTAAGGGCAACTTTTTCATGCAGAGAGTGGTGCACATATGGAATGAACTGCCAGAGGAACTGGTGGAGGCTGGTACTTCATAAGAAACATTTAAAAGGCACCTGAATGGGTATATGTATAGAAAGTGTTTAGAGGGTTAAGGGCCAAATGCTGGCAAATGGGACTAGATTAATTTAGGATATCTCATCAGCATGGATCAAACGGACCAAAGGGTCTGTTTCCATGTTGTTCAGCTCTATGACTCTAGACTGGCCCCACCTACAAGTCGGCCATGTCACCAGATCAATGGAACCACTATAATGGGTTTCCACTGAACTGAGACCTCACGTAGTCTGTCATAACATAGTCATGACAGAGTGATGAATATGTAGCTGTTTTAAACTGTTCAATACATAGTTAATTTATTGAGAAGTTGACTACTGTACATTCATGAAACAAGTAAATGATCTGCAGAGTTTTCTAGGGTCATTGTACGTTATCAAGTCAGGGTACTCAACACCTGGTGAATTTCACACTCTCATAGCAAAATTTATATAAACCCAAATTCAAATGTATTTATTAAACTGAATCAAATTTCCATACTTAAGGACATTAGGGAATATTTTGCAATTTTTAAATATAACATACTAAGAAACTACAACATGCAAATATGTTTGAATAAAAACTTGAGCTGAAAACTCAATTCCCAAAGCTAATATAATTTTGGGTGGAATTTGCACACGGACCCCAAAGCACAAAGCCAAGGTCTATGTATTTATATGTGGATCTCTGACAAGAATCAACTCTTGTGAGAGTAACAGCTTTTTAAAGATACTGAATCCATATATTTTAAACAGAAACCTATAGCTTTTGTCATTCTGATCTGTAAATGTTTTAACTGGCAGCAAGCCTTCCAGCTCATTAATAATAACTATGCTAACATTGATCAAGCCACTTTGCACTATTTTACTGAAACAATGCAACAGTCCTTTGTCATAAAATCCACTTCCTCATTTTAAATAAAACATGTCAACTGATTCCCAGTGACAGCATTAAGGCCCTTCCTTCATCCGATACCACCAACTGAGCAATTACTGGTTTGAGCCATTTTAGGATGCCCAGTCAGTGTACTATTACTCACTTACAACAAGGTAGTGTTACTGTAGTGAATTTGTGATCACTGGTGATTCTGGAAGGCTTATTTTTCATGTTTTGGTGAGGGTCACGACGGGCATGGTACAACTTCTGTGGATTTATGGCAGCGTTTAGTCATGTCGTAATGTCACAATTACCTTTTATATCTGCATTTGAACAATGGTGGGTGCCATAGCTGTGTGACTACCATGGCACTGATTCTCAGGAAAATCTGAGCTTGTTAAGAGAGGAGTGGAAGGAAAACAGGAATGGACAAGAATGATGCTTGTATGGATGCCAAATGTTGGTTGAACAGTTTGGGCTTGAGTGGACTGCTCTGTGATGCAGCTTCTATACATATATTTTTGTTATCAAACTCAGATAGATACATTGAACGGTATAGTATGTCGATGCTCTAGTCTTACACCTCCAGAATTCAAGACTGAATCTAACCAAAAGCAATAACTTCAAAGTATGGTAAGGACCATACACAACATGGGGCAGATTTTAATTGCTCTTAGCTACTGTCATCAGGAATAGTCATGTGGCTTTAAAATGACAGTGAGTCACCTGCTGCCTGTTCATGTACTTGTATCAGATATGGAACAGTCTAATCTGATATGGCAGAAGTCATGAAAATGTTAAAGGGCAGTCAAATAACGAAAAACTCATTTTGAGTTTTTTGACTTGATCACTGAGCTGGCTTGTTCTCATTCAGATGATTCGTCACCATGCTAGGTGACATCATCAGTGAGGCCTCCGATGAAGCGATGTTATTCTACTCCACTTGGAATTTATACTGTCTAGTCCATTATGGAGAGTGGTATCTTTTCTGGTTTTGACCTGTATGGGTTTATATATGGGGTCCAATTCTATATGTTTGTTGATTGAAGTATGGGTGGAGAACCATGCCTCTAGGAATTCGAGTGCATGTCTATGTTTGGCTTAGGCTACTATGGGTCCTAGAAGCATGGTTCTCCACCCCGTAATGCAATCAACAAACCTCTCGAATTGGACCCCATATACAAACCCATACAGAACAGAAACAGAAATGACACTACTCACCATAACAGACCGGACAGTATAAACTCCAAGCGGAATAGAATAACATCGCTTCAACGGAGGCCTCACTGACGATGTCACCCAACATGCTGACAAAATGTCTGAATGAGAACAAGCCAGCTTGGCGAGCAAGTGAATAACCTCATCCACAATCCCAGCTACAAATCTTTGCTAAAACTTTAAAAACTCATTTTGTATTAGTTTGGGGTAATTGTAATTGTGCAAACATAATATTTTAATTTATCTTTATGAATCCACTTCTCCTGCAGATCATACAATCACATGTCTATATCTCTTAGTTTTCTTTAAGGGTACACAATGAACCATAAAACTTTAGCCTTGAAAATATCACTTGCATCGCTGAAATTTTCTTTATACTTAAATCCTTTGAATGTCTGTGAATGGACTTCACAATACAGCAATGTTCTGTTGTTGCACCGTGGTAGAAATTTGAAAGTGGTTAGAAAAAGAAGGATCACGCACTCAATCATATATTTGCTAATAAAGAATAATTCACCATTGTGTGTGGGTATATGAGTTCAAAACTCATCAACTTGAGCAGGTTTTGAAACCTGATGTTGCAAGCTGCTGGACGCTTAACAGTGATAATGGGAACTGCAGATGCTGGAGATTCCAAGATAATAAAATGTGAGGCTGGATGAACACAGCAGGCCAAGCAGCATCTCAGGAGCACAAAAGCTGACGTTTCGGGCCTGGACCCTTCATCTGATGAAGGGTCCAGGCCCGAAACGTCAGCTTTTGTGCTCCTGAGATGCTGCTTGGCCTGCTGTGTTCATCCAGCCTCACATTTTATTATCTTGGACGCTTAACAGTGACTTGTTGGAAGGAAAGATCACAATGTTGACAGGAATACATGAATAAACTCTTAAGCCAGAGATTTGTGTTGCCTTTCCAATGCATTGACTCAGCAAACTTTAACCTTTTGATTACAAAGCATGATGCATAAATGTATTTTGAATATACCTGATTTAAAAGCCTGAAGGGTGTTCTTGCTGGGACATGACCTGATGTCCCTGACAAGGTAACCATCTGCATTTTAATGTGATGTTTGTAACGCGTGATATTTCTTCCAAATTATGTTCCCAAGCTTAAAAAGTGAAAAATTTTGTTTGATCTTGTCACTGATGTGAATTGTTGCCAATTTTGTTTTTAAAGGTAACTTAAAAATATTATTTCATGAGACATGTACGTCACTGGCAAGGCGAGCACTTCTCGTCCTTCCCTGATTGTACTTGAGAAGGCAGTGGTGAGGTACATTCTTGAACTGCTATTGTCTAGGTGATGTAAGTAAAGCCTATGCTGTTAGGAAGGGAGTTCCAGGACTTCGTAATTGATGGAGGCTAAACTCAGCCCCAGAACATCATTGCAGGAATTCCTTGGGATTGTGTCTTACATCTTGATCTACTTCACAAATAATGTTTTCTCAATCATAACGTTGGAAGTAGGGATATTTGCTGATTGTGCAGTTATGTTCTGCATCATTTGTGACTCCTTAGAAATTGAAGCAGTCTGTGTCCATAGGCAGCAAGACTTGGATAATGTGTAGACGTAGGCTAATAATTCATAAGAAACATCAAGGATTGATTTAACTAAGTGTGGCAGCAAAACTGGAATTGATGGGTGTGAGGGGCAAACTCTGTGCTGGTTGAAGTCATTCCTGGCACATTGTCAATGATAACAACCATCTTCCAGTCAGTCATCTCAACTCCATGACATCTCTGCAGGAGTTCCTCAATGTAGTGTTCTAGGCCCAAGGGTCTTCAGCTGCTTTGTCAAAGACCTTCCATCATCGTAAGGTTGGAAGTGGGGATATTCACCAACGATCGCACAATGTTCAGCATCATTTGCATTTCCCCAAATACTGAAGCAGTCCATACTGAAATGTAACAGATCCAGGCTTAGGCTGACAAGTGGCAGGTAAAAATGTTACACAAATCTCAGGCAATGACTATCTCCAATAACAGACATTCTAAACCACTACTTCTTGACATTCAATGATGCTGCTATCCATGAGTTTCTCACTATTATCATCCTTGGGATTACCACTGAACAGGAACTCAACTAGACTTACCACATAAACACAGTGGATATAAGAGCAGGTCAGCAGCTAGGAAGACTAGCACGAGTAACTGACTTCTGACTCCCTAAAGCCTGTCTGTCATCTAATACAATAGTCAGCACTGTTATGGAAAACTCCTCATTTTCCTGGATGGGCGCAACTCCCTCACAGTCAAGAAACCTGACACCTTCCAGGACAAAGCAGCCCCTGCTTGATCGGCATCGCATCCACAAATATTTACTCCCTCCATCACTGATGGTCATTAGCAACAGAACTATTTACCAGATGCATTGCAGAAATTCATCAAGTATCCTCCCAAACCCACAACCACATTCTCCTTGAAGGACAAAGGCAACAGATACATGGGAACACCATCATCTGCAAGTTCTTGTCCAACGCATCACCATTCAGACTTGGAAATATATCGCCATTCCTTCACTGTCACTGTCAAAATCCTAAATTTCTCTCTCTAATGGCATTGTGTGTCAACCCACAGCAGGAGGACTGCAGAGGTTCAAGAAGGCAGCTCACCACCACCTTCTCAAGGGCAACTAGGGATAAGCAAGAAATGCTGGCCAGCCAGCAATGTTCATATTTCATGAATGAATGAAGAAAAACATTCACGGCACCTGCCTACCAGATGATATTGTTCCAAGGTAGGATGGTGTGGGACTTGGACAGGAACTTGCAGGTTGTGGTGCTCTTATGTGTCAGTTGTCCTTGTTTTCCTTGGTAGTGGAACTTGTAGATTTTGTAGCTACTGCTGAAGGAGCTTGTGTGAGTTGCTGCAATGCAATTTGTAGACAGCTTACAGTGCTACCACGGAGAGATGGTGGTGGAGACTGGAATGTTTAACATATTTGAAGGGGTTCAAAGCAAATAGGCTGCTTTTTCCTGGATGGTATCAAACTTCCTGAAAGCATATGGAGTCATATTCATCCAGGCAAGTGGAGAGTACTCCATCTTACTCTTGACTTGTGCCTTACAGATGATGGACAGGCTTTGGGATGAGTTACTCACAGCAGGATTCCTAACCTCTGGCCTTCTCCTGTAGTCATAGCATGCATATGGCTGGGCTGGTTCAGTTTTTTTGCTCAAATGTAACTCTCAGGATGTTAATAGGATTCAGGGATAGTGATGTCATTGAATAACAAGCGATGATAGTTTGATTCTTTCTTCAGCAATTCTGAAGAACAGTTCTACCAGACTCAACATTGACTCTCTTTTTCTCGCTATAGACATTGCCAGATCTGCTGAGTTTTTTCCAGCAGTCTCTGTGCTGGCTTCAGATTCTTTCTTGTTGGATTTCATCATTGCCTAGCACTTGTGTGGTGTGAATGTTACTTGCTGCTGATCAGCCTAAGCCTGGATACTGTTCAGGTCTTGCTGTCAATGTTTAGCTCTTTTGTTGACGTTTGTATAAATGTTATGAGGCTAGGAATACAATTGTCCACTTGGAACCCAGGCTGAGGGTCACTGAGCTGCTGAACTGAGAGTGTCACCTGATGGCACTGTCAGAAATGTTTTCCATCATTTGATGATGATTGAGAGGAGATTGATAGGGCAACAGTTGTGCAGATTGGATTTATCCTGATGTTTTGTGGGCTGAGCACACCTGGGAAATCTTCCATATTCTTGTGTAGATTCCAGTCCTGGAACAGCTTAATGAGGTGCATGGCTAGTTCTGAAGCACAAGCCTTCAGTACTATTACTGGAAATGTTGTAAAGGCCCAAGGTTTTGCAGTATCCTATGTCTTCGGCCATTTTTCGATATCCTGTGGATGTATCAACTTGGCTGTCTGTAACGCTGGGGACCTCCAACCGAGGCTCTATAATTGAAGATGGTTGCAAATATTTCAGCTTTGTCTTTTGTACTGACGAGCTGGGCTCCACCATCGTTGACGATGGGATCGCTTGTGAAACCTCCTCCTCTGATTCTTGTTTAATCATCCACCAGCTTTAATGACTGGACACAGAAGGACTTCAAGAGCTTTGATCTAATTCATTGGTTGCAAGATTTCTCAGTTTTGTCCATAATGAATATAGATTATATAGTATTGCAATAATAACTCCCACTCTCCTGTGGTCCCCACCATCTGGAATTCAAAGGCCCAGAATAAACAGGGTGTAAGCCCAGCAGAATCAGATTCTGGTCCACGTTCCAAGCCTCTCATTTTCTCATTCCCAGTGTTTGAAGTGCAATGTAGTTTTTCATAAAACATCCCACAGAAGACACATGTATATTTAGGCCTTCTAAATGCTGGCCAATGCTATTTCAGATTTCCTTTTGATAAAAATTGATACCAGTTAAAGAGGAGTTTGACTTACAGATGTATGGCCTAAACAATGATATGTGAAATATTGCATCACATGTCATATACATGATGTTAAAAATGTCTTTTATTTGTGTTTTTCACCTTACAGCAAATTATGTACATTGACTAATGTACGTAATCGACACATCCAGGACTGAAAGGCAGAAGAGACATCTTTCAGAATGAAAACAGACACCAGGCACTTTCTGAAAGGTTTGTGAATACCTAATACCACTCTAGCCATGAGGTCAACAGAATAACAGATAGCAACAAAAATTGTCACATATACTTAAACAAAACAAAGTCGCCAATATAATTGCAAAAATACATGTGTGTGAGTGTGCAAGGCCACAGTCTGCTTTTGTGCAATAATTCAAACACACCTTATTGTCACCTACACCAAAGGCTGCTCAACCAGTTTAATTCTGGCCTCCTTGAGTGATGTGTCACATGTATAACTGCCCAGAAGGCATTCAAGATGATAGACAAGGCCCCAGCTGCAATTATCCAGGGTTTGCAAGGGCGATTCATTCTCCAAATTTGGCAAGAAAAGCCATGTGGTAGTTCTGAATGTCTGTGATCTAACTGAGTGATGCCTGAATGTGAACACTGCATTCTTACAGTGTTTCATCAGTACTATGGAGCAGTCATCAGAGTCTGCAGAGCAGGCACACTCATGAATGAAAGTGTTGTTCCCATTGAAACTGGAGTAGCGGTTACATAGCACCAACAGGATTGTTTCAATGACACATTACGCAAACCACCCGAGTGGTCCCATTCCACTCTCATGGCAGGAAGAGTATAAACCTGGAGTGGCTTGGGAGAAATTAACCTTGTGTTGCCAAGTCTGTAGAATCCTTTTGGAATTGATTACATTTCCTCCTCATGGTTTAGGGCTTTTCAAAACACAGCCTAAGAACTTCTTTGAAATGGGAAGATTGGATGTGGATCTTTAGATTCAGTTCTTGCTTGAATTTAAAGGCCAGCATAAACTGGGTGGATTTCTAACAGAACAAGGACCTGTTGCAAACTGCAGGATCTCTGTGCGTGAATTAGCATTTCTACCTGCTTGTGACCCTTTCGTTTTGGAATACCACGCCATATTATAGTGTTGACAGCTTTTGCCCTAATCATAGTACGTTTCCACTGTCAAATTTTATCAGTAAATTTACACTGAAGACTATTCAAGATACAGTATTGCAGGAAGATAGCCATGAAAGAAATCCCCTGAGTCTGATCAATGCTGTTAGCAATGGTGCTAGAAAGTGTTATCGATAAAATAAATTTCTCAGAAGATCCTGGCCAGAATACAGCTTTAAAAAATGGCTTTAAAGTGGGACACGTATGGGTTGTGAAGAATGTTCTAAAGTGCAAGTTTGTTTTCTGTATTCATTCATGGGACGTGTGTATTGATGGCCAGACAAGCGTTGATTGGTCACTTTCAATGGTCCTGCAGAAGGTGGTGATGAGCTGTCTTTCTGAACTGCTGAAGTCCTTGTGATGTAGATACACCCACAAGGCATTAGGAAGTGAATTTTATGTTTTTGGCAAAGCAGCTCTGAATCAGCAGCGATGTATTTCCAAGGCAGGACAGTGATGTTCTTGTATGGTAACTTTGTGGTGTTCCCATGTATCTGCTGATCTTGTCTTTCTGGAGGTTAGTGGTTGTGGGTTTAAAAAGATCTGCTGGAAGAGCACTTCTATTCTTGCGAATAGAATCATCCGGTAATTTTTAATGCACTTAGAAACTTTAGTTCTGTGCGATCTATGAGTTCAACTGCAGACGTGAACCCTGCCCCAAAACATGATCGAAAGCACAACGCACCACTAAAATGTCTTCTCATACAAACTCAACTGCACGTTGAATTAATTGTAATAAAATCTGTAATGAGACAAAATGATTTTCTATCTTCCTGCAGGCACTGGTGTAGTCAACCATATAATAGTAGTAGCACGGGTCCTTAACTGAAATGATAGTAGTCCAATCCTTCCGTCAATTTCAGCGAATTCAAGTTTCCTTCAAATCCCCCACCTGTCAGGTCCTGCCAAAACAAGAAATGTTAGATGACACAAGTCCAACCCAGCCCTGCTTCTCATCATAAAATCAATGACATAAGTGCAAAGCTAATCCATCTTGAAACCTGGCAACGCATCAATGTGCTGGGAGCTTTGACTCTATCCTCAGTTATTGAGAAATACACAGACTAGTATGAATCATTTTGAGAAGACAAAGATTTTTGAGCAAGAATACTACTCTTTGACAGTTTCCCACTGTGACTGGGCAGCTGTAATATAGATTTGAATAGTTTGCTTTTCAGAAGAACACTGAAAGCTCGAAAACAAAATAATAGCTGGCCGTTGAGTGCTTGGTTGTAATTATACTCTTGATTTGAAGAATTCTATCACTAAACTGCCTCACTTTCATTCCACCTGGGCGGTGGTTTACATCTGTCTCAGTCAATTAACAGTATGCTCCCTTTAACTTTCTGGCTAATCCTTTAATTCCTCTTCATTTTAATGTGTGCTTATTGAGGATTTTACCACCTCAGCAGGTGTGTCAGTCCTTCTCACCATAGCCTAACAGCCCCAGATAGAGCTATATGGCCATCTCCATTCAGCCTAATAGAAGCACTTAATATTCTTTGCAAAATGAATCACAGAGTTGTTACTGTTTTGGAGAAAGCCATTCTACCTAACATCCTGACTAACTTGCTGAGCCTTCTGACTCAGTGCCAATTTCCTGTTATTTCTCTGCAACCTTACATACTGTTTCTATTTGAATAATCATCCACTTAAATGCCTCAAATGAACTTGCCTCCACCACACTGCCAGGCAGTGTCTTCCAGACCCTAATTACTTGCTGTGTGAAAACATTTTTGCTCACCTCACATGTGCCTGTTTTGCAAAACACGTTGGTACTACTCCTTCTGGTTCTCAATCTGTTTCTGAGTGGAAACAGTTTCTCCCTGTCTATTTGGTCCAGGTTCCTCCTTATTTTGAAATCTTCTTTCAAATCTCCTTCTAACCCTCACTTCCTAATTTCTCCAATCTTTTCTCATAAGTGAAGTTTCTCATCCCTGGAACTGTTCTTGTGAACAATTTTGCATTCTCTCCAATCCTTCCTGCAGTGTGGTGCCCAGAACTGCAGATGATACTCCAGCAGATATCTAATCAGTATTAAATCCCAACCTCTCAGCTCTTGTACTCAATGCTCCTATTCCTGAAAACTAGAATACTGTCTGCTTTATTGATAGATCTCTCCACGCTCTAGCACACTCTTTTAAATAATACACTTCATTTTATACTGTGTCATTTTCTGTATCAAAGTGTGTCACGTAACATTTCTCTAAAATGACCTTATCTGCCACCTATCTGCTGACTGCACCAAAATGTCAACATCCTTCTGGAATTCTGCACTTTCCTCCTCGTTGTTTACAGTTCTTCCAGGCATTGTGTCAGCCTCAAACTGTGAAATAGTTCCCTGTACACCAAGATCTAGATCACATATATCAGGAAATGCAGGGGACCCAATACTGAACCCTGAGGAACTCCACTACAAACACTCCTCCAGTCTGAAAAATAGCTATTAATCATTATTCTTTTTCCTATATTGTCTAATATTGTCATTTCATCATTTACAAAAATGATTTGGATGTGAATATAGGGGGTATGGTTCGTAAGTTTGTAGACGACACCAAATAGACGATGTAGAGGACAGTGAAGAAGATTCCCTCAGAGTACAATGCAATCTTGATCTGATGGGCCAATGGGCTAAGGAGTGGCAAATGAGGTTCAATTTTGATAAATACGAGGTTGCATTTTGGTATGGCAAACCAGGGCAGGACTTATACAGTTAATGGTAGGGCACTGGAGAGAGTTGCCGAACAAAGACACCTAGAACTGGAGGTACATATTTCCTTGAAGGTGGAGCCGCAGATAGACAGGGTGGTGAAGAAGGCATTTTGCGCGCTTGCCTTTATTGGTCAGAACATTGAAATATAGGAGTTGGGACATCATGTTGTGGTTGTAAAGGGCATTGGTGAAGCTACTTTTGGAACAGTGTGTACAATTCTACATTTGGAATACATACTGAATACAACAAAACCAACTATTTGATATGTCTTTCGAGATGGAAAGGTTCAAGTGTCCCTGGTTTTCTTGATAAATACAAACATCAAAACTGGGCTTAGTCTAATTGTTCTTCATTTTTCTTCAATACTTGAATATCTTTCATATGTCATAGTGACCAAAACTATACTGTCTGAGTAGAGCATTTTGTTGTAAAACTGGTGATCTAATTTTATTATCAAGTACATTTCCAAATAAACTAATAAAGGGACAAGAGGCAGGACCTGGTTCCTAACTGACTGATGATCAGATTGCTGGTAATCTTAAGGTTTGATTTATTACTGTCACGTGCACTGAGGTACAGTGAAAAGTCTTGTTTTACGTGCTTTCCAGGCAGATCATACTTTATGTAAGTACATCAGGGTACTAGAATAGAATGCAGAATATAGTGTTATAACTACAGGGAAGGTACAAAGAAAGATCAATTTTAATCTCTGATAATAGAACATAGAACATAGAACAGTACAGCACAGAACAGGCCCTTCAGCCCACAACGTTGTGCCGACCATTGATCCTCATGTATGCACCCTCAAATTTCTGTGACCATATGCATGTCCAGCAGTCTCTTAAATGACCCCAATGACCTTGCATCCACAACTGCTGCTGGTAACGCATTCCATGCTCTCACAGCTCTCTGTGTAAAGAACCGGCCTCTGACATCCCCTCTATACTTTCCACCAACCAGCTTAAAACTATGACCCCTCGTGCTAGCCATTTCTGCCCTGGGAAATAGTCTCTGGCTATCAACTTTATAAGCCTGATAATAGCAGGGAAGAAGCTGTTCTTGAATCTGTTGGTACATGTTTTCAAACTCTGTATTTTCTTCCCAATGGAAAAGGGTGGAAAAGAGTATGGCCAGGGTGGGAGGGGTCTTTGATTATGTTGGCTACTTTCCTGAGGCAGTGGTAACTATAGACAGAGCCTATGGATGGAAGGCCGATATGTGTGATGGACTGGGCTGTGTTCACATCTCTCTGTAATTTCTTGCAGTGTTAGGCAGAGCAGTTGCCATACCATGCTGTGATGCATCTGTATAGGATGCTTCCTCTACTGCATCAATAAAAATTGATGAGTCATTGTGGACATACCAAATTTCTTTAGCCTTCTGAGAAGGCAGAGCCGTTGTTGTGCTTTGTTGAACACAGCTTCAACGTGGATGGACCGGGACAGATTGTTAGTGATATTTACACCTAGGAACTTGAAGTTCTCAATCAGGTCTGCCTCAGCATCATTGTTACAGACCAGGGTATGCCCTCCACTTCACTTCCTGAAGTCAATGACAATCTCCTTCATTTTGCTGACGTTGAAAAGAGAGACTGTTGTCTTGACACCATGTTACTAAGCCTGTATCTCTTTCTTGGACTTTGTCTTGTTGTTGTTTCAGATCTGACTCACTACAGTGGTGTCATAAGCAATTGGAGTCAGGGCAGGATTTGGCCACACAGCCCTGTGCGTAGAAGCAGTATGGTAAGGAGCCGAGTACGCAGCCTTGAGGGGCACCAAGGCTGAGGATTGTTGTGAAGATTTCAGTATTAGGGGTATTTCTGATTTTGTTGGTGTGGTGATGATTATGCCCTTGAACCTGGTGGTCAAACTGAAAAAGGATAACACAGTTGACAATTATAGAAAATTCTGGAAGAAAATGTAGTCTTCAGAATTTTAGATTTTACAAACACAGGCCTCTTACTGGACTGTTTGACTAATGTTTGTATCATTGGCCCCAAAGCAATGCACAATGCATGTGTCAACATTGTGATCTCTTTAATAACAGTGGTTGGGTCTTATTTGTAATATTAATCCACCTATAATATTAATACTCTTACATGAAAACCATAGGGAATAAAGCAGCAGATTCTTGTTTTTATTCCTGGAATATTACTGATCTACAGAGGACGGTACAGTAGCTTGCGGTTTCAGCCAAATGCAGACATTTCTAAAGTTAACATTGAAACTCAAATCAACAGAATACTTATGTCAAGACAGGCAGCTA
Organism: Stegostoma tigrinum; assembly: GCF_030684315.1. Taxonomy (NCBI): domain Eukaryota; kingdom Metazoa; phylum Chordata; class Chondrichthyes; order Orectolobiformes; family Stegostomatidae; genus Stegostoma; species Stegostoma tigrinum. The sequence continues at coordinate 41,415,746 of NC_081375.1, read as the reverse complement.
GTTAAAATGAGAGACACTGTTTGTTGGAACTGGTGGTTTATGTGAAACTATTGAATAGCTCTGACTCAGTGCCCTACATTTGGGCGTACAATTCAATTCACTTGCCTGCAAATCTATATAAAGGAAACTCAGCCATCTATCAAACCTCAAGGACTGCTTCTGCCACTTTGTTCTGGTCTATTGCTCAGGAACTCTGACAGTAATTAAATATACAATAATGCAGCAAAACTACTGGAAACTCATTGAGAGTTGGAAATTCTAATTTGTAAAAAAATCCAATGGATCTGTAAGAAGGGTATAGCAGAAGCTCACATAACTACCTTCAATTTGTAACTTCTCTTTCATCTTAGAGATTACTGAGGAGTTGAAGCAACTCTCCTTCAAAGTACAGGACATGCTAAGTTATTAACAAGGGAAGAGATATTAAACAATTGCGTCCTGGTAGATTTTAATGTGATACCAAGGAATGCCATATTCAATTTGGAACAATGGGTTATGACTCTGTCTGTTTCAATCTGCCAAGTGACTTTTGGATCCAGTTAATGAAAGGAATGAAACTTCTAATTTTGTGCCAGAGCATTCAGTCTCTTTCCATAAACTCTGATCAGATTATTTTATTTCTGATGGGGCTGGATGCTATCATGGTCTACCACCTGCCATCACGGACGTCATGTTGATGCAGACTTAACTGTTGGCAAGGGTGAGAGAATTAGAAAGTGCAAGAGTTCTGGCCGGTCACAGGGCAATGATCAGAGCATGTAAGACACAGAACTATTATTTCAAACGCTTGACTGCTGAAGTCAGTCCAATTTACACTTATATTACAGGGCCTTCGACCCACAATGTTATGCTGACCTATTATTCTACTTAGATCAATCTACCCTGCATACCCTACATTTTACTATTCTCCATGTGCCTCAGCAAGGAATTGAAAAGAGAAGATGGGACAATATTTTTTCCTAAAACGCTGAATCATTTGTTGTGGCATGTTTTCCTATTTCAGATTTCCAGCATCCAGTTTAACTTCTTTCTAATTTACATAAATTTTGTTTTAAAACATGCTACTGTCTGTCCCAAAAAAAACCATACTTGCAAATCCAGGAAGGTGAGCTATGAAAGGCTCTACGATATTATGAGTAAAAGTCTCCTGCGAATTACGTGTCTTTTTAGGTGGATGTGTTAGAACAAGAAAAACAATCTGATTAAAACAAGCAATGCCAATGACCTTCATTTGACATCAGTGTAAAGCTCAATGGGATTCCACCTCCCAGTTTTTAAAAAGCCTTCCAAGAAATGCACTCACACATATTTAAACTTTTATTAGTCAGATGGATTTATAAGACCAAATCAACAAATTCCATTCCACACACCAGATACTCTAAAGTAGGTTGAAAGCTGCATCTTAATTTCCAAACTAAACAAAAATATGGCCATTTATAAAAAGCAGAATTTTAAACAGAATAAGGTCTTTCTTAGTCAGTTGTGATCAGCCCTTCCATATGAAGGAATGAATACCTTTTTGGATATTTTCTAGCCAAATTATTCCAAGATACAGAGTTTACAAAGCTAACCAGATTTCATTCTCACTGGTGCTTTGTGGATTGTATCCCCTTTGTGATAGATTTAAAAGTTGTAAACTCATTTTGTTTGTAATGTAGTTAGTACAGGGCCAAGTACTGCTGACTGCTGGCGAGGTGTGTAAGATATCCCATTCCTGCTGCCCTAGCATCACAGTACAACAAATTTGAAATGTTCTTAATGGAGGCTCTACTTAGTTGTTTCACTATCCTTAAGACCATAAGGCATAGGATCAGACTAATAGGCCCACTGAGTAGGATTCACCATGGTTAATATGTTTCTTAACCCTATTCTCCTGCTTTGTCCCCATAATTCTTGACCCCTTACCAATCAAGACCCTATCTCTTTCTTAACTATACTCAATGACTTGGCCTCCACAGTAATCTGCAGCAATGAGAACCACAGATTAACCACCCCCTGGCTGAATCAATTCCTCCTTATCTCAGTGACATATGAGGAGAGACTGGATCAACTGAGCTTGTACTCACTGGAACTTAGAAAAATGAGGAAAGATCTCACAGAAACATAAAACATCCTGATGGGACTGGACAGGCTAGATGTGGGAAGAATGTTCTCGATGTAGGGGAAGTCCAGAACAAGCAGTCACAGTCCAAGAATAAGGTGTAGGTCATTCAGGACTGAGATGAGGAAGCATTCTTCAATGTTGTGAACCTGTGAAATTCTCTCTCACAGGGAGCTGCTGGGGCCAGTTTATTAGATATATTCAAGGAAGTGATAGATGAGGCCTTACAGCTAAAGGGAAATAGGGGTATGGAGAGAAGATGGGAATGGGATACTGACATTGCATCATTGTACTGAATGGTGGTGCATGTTCAAAGGGACAAATAGCCTACTCCTGCATGAAATTTCCAAGTCATCTCTTCACTCTGAGGCTATGCCCTCAGGTCTCAGTCTACTAGTGGAAACATTTTCTTCAGGTCCACTCTACCCAGGCTCGTCAGTATTCTGTAAATTTCAATCATATCTCCTCTCATTCTTCCATCAGCCCTGCTCTTGGTTACTTATCTATTTTAAAGATTTAGAATGGAAGCTCATTTGTAAAATGTGTCCTGCACACATCCTTCAATCCCTCTGCCCTCTTCGATATGTTGCTACAGGCTCTGTTGTTATCATTCAATTCTAGATTTGTCTTGTATTTCATTCTCTTTCTAATCTTGGTGCTGACCAACACTATAGGATTCAGCCTTTCATAGAATCCCCACAGTGTGGAAACAGGCCCTCCAGGCCAACAAGTCCTCACTGACCCTCAGAGCATCCCACCCAAACCCAACCCCCTATAACCCACCTAATCTACACATCTGGCAACGGCCAATCCACCTAGCCTGCACATCTTTGGACTGTGAGGAGGTAAGAGCAACACCTGGAGGAAACCCACGCAGACAAGGGGAGAATGTGCAAACTCCACACAGACAGTTGCCCGAGGGTGGAATCGAACACAGGCCCCTGGTGCTGTGAGGCTGCAGTGCTAACCACTGAGCTACTGTGCCGCCCCAAATTTCATTTAAGCTCCTCAGCTTTTAAAAAAAAGTTTCATAGAATGGTCACAACAATTGAAGGAGGCCATGCGGCCTTTCATGTACATGCTGGCTACTTGCAAGGTCACCTGCGGTATCCCCACTCTCTTGCCTTTATGCTGTAGCTCTGCACATTTTGTCTGTTCAACTAATTATACAGTTCATTTTGGAAAGCCCTGATTGACTGATTGTGCCTCCAAAGCCCCTCTTGGGCAGAGAATAATAGATTCAGTCACAAGCTGTAAGAAAATGCTTTTTATCATGCCCTTTTTTTAAATTCAGTGATTCTTCTGTCAACATTAACAGATATTTCCTATCTCTACTTCTGTTTGAACATCAGCATTTTCTTTCTTGTCCTTCCTGGGTCTATTCGAAACAGTAATAGAAATCCAAGTCTACTGGCTGTCAGGAGTCACTACTTTGTACCCATTAGACTGAGTTTATTGCCAAAACCTTTGGTCCTGTCCATGGCTGGGAGGTTAGGAAAAACTCCATACTGGCCATTTTCACTCACCCCAAAGCAATGAGATTACAATCTAGTCGTAAAATGCCTGTTGTTTGTTGTGGGGAGGTTGCCTCTGTTCCAAGGCCTTCAAGAGGTTGCAGGCCAGTTGGAGGGTTGGCAGCTCTTCAATCCTAACAGCACCAGGAAGACCACAGTAGCAGACCTGCTGGGCTGATTCAGCCAAATGGGCCCTTACCATTGAGTGGATCATCGATGGGATCACAGACAGTTCAATCAAGGGAATTACATCCCAACTCCAGAGGGAGGTCACTACCTTTTATTGGATTATAATCGCAATGCAGGTGGCCATTCATTGGTCACTTAAGGGACTTCACTATCTTCTGAGCATGACCTCGTCCATCCCTCCTGCTAATTTACTCAGGGAGCTGATGAAGCCAACAGCACCATTCCAGGTCCCCCTTCCCCACACCTCCCTCCACCTCCCTGCTGATTCTGCATAATGCCCCACCCCACGACTGAGCAGTGATGGGATGAAGGACAGTGAGAGAATTGAAATCCAATCATTATGTGTTACAGCATTTCATCAATGCTGTCTCACTTCAGTTGGGTTCATTACTTAGCTAAACATAATCTTATCAGGTTCCTGCCATAAATTTCTCTTTACAAGTCATAACTTGCTCTTCATCTATGCACTCTGGCACATGCAGTGCTGCTAACATACACATCAAAGATTACACAATAATTCTGAAGAATTGTTATTCAAACTCAATTCTTGGCTTCAGAAGAACTGTCATGAGTGGCCTTAATTGACATATTTTCCCAATCATTGTACAACTCAATTTATTAAAATTTCATTCTAAAGGAGTAGTATAATTATTTAGAAGATCTATTCTTAATTTATTCACAAATTACAGGATAATTCCTTTCAACAATGTCTTCATCTTGCAGTGTATGTAAATAAGCATCAAGATTTCAGATACCTTTCACTTGCATTTCCTGCTCTTTTATAAGGTTTTCTGACCCTTTGAGGAAGATTTCAACTGCTTGAAGATGAATAACTGCGGAATTCTTTCATTTATTTTCGAGAATGCTAACTTCTTTATTTGAGGGAGAATTTATGCTGAAGCAAAACTCCGTCAGTCAATGCAAACATAATCCAACTCTGTCCAAACATGTGAGCCAAGAATCCCTGGAAAAGCAAACCTCAATCTGCTTCACTTTGCAAAACCTTTGGTGCTTCCAATCTAATTTATGTTTTGTGTGCAGCAGTGAAGCTAATTATTTTCTAAGCTGCAGAATCACTACTATTGCCAAATATAACTAGAAATGTGAAGAACAATCATGCAGAAAGTATTACTGAAGATATACAGCATGGCCTGAGAAAAATTCAAACTAATTAGGTAGAGTCAATGTGGTTTTGTGAAAGGGTTATCATGGTTATCCAGTTTGTTCTTTGAAGAAGTAACGTGCTCTGCTTAGAGGTGAATTGGTTGATTTAGAGCCACAGAGTCATAAAGGTCTACAGCAATGGAAACAGACGCTTTGGCCAAACCTGCCCATCCTGCCCAGTCAGTGCAGTATTTAATACAGTTAAATGTCAGAAGACACTTGAAAAGGTGCCACATGAAAGGTTATTGTGGAAAATAAAGGCTTATTGTGTACGAGGTAACATATTAGAATGGATGGAAGATTATCTGGCTAATAGGAAACAGACAGTAGGTCTAAATGGGTCTTTTTGTGGTTGGCAATATTTAATAAGTGATGTCCCACAGCGGTCATTACTGGGGTGTTAACATTTTATAATTATATAAATGATTTGGATGTAAGCATCTAAAATATGGTTGCTAAATTTGTTGATGACACAATAGGTCGGAAAGTAAGTTGTCTGGCAAATGAAGTGAAATGTGAAGTTTTTTATTTTAACAGGAAGAATTAAAAAGGAAGCATTTATCTAAATGGCAAGGACTTGTAGAACTCTGGGATGAAGAGGAATCAGAGTGTTCGAGTACATGATTTGTAAGAAGGTAATTATGCAGATACATCAAGTAATTAGGAAAACTAATAGAATGCTATTGCTTATCGCAAGGAGAGTTGAATACAAAAGTAGGGAGGTTATGCTTCAGTTATAAAGGTGGTTGGTGAGACCATTTGTAGTATTGATCTCCCTATTTAGGGAAGAATGCAAACAGGTTGAAAACAATTCAGATAAGGTTATCGGAGTAAAATTGAAATGGCAGGTTGTCTTACAGGGAACAGCTGAACGGGTTAGTATTATATCTATGATGTTCAGAAGAATAACAGGTGACCTGATTGGAACATTTAAGGTGCTTAAGGGTCTTGAGACACTAAACAGGGAAATAATGTTTTGTCTTGTGGGACAATCTAGAAATAGGAGTCACTCTTTAAACATAAGGGGTCATCTATTTAAGACAGAAACGAAGAGAGATTTGTAATCTTTGGAACACTCACCCTCAAAAGGTCATAGAGATGTACAGCATGGAAACAGATCCTTCGGTCTAACACGTCCATGACAACCAGATATCCTAAATTAATTTAGTCCCAAGTGCTAGCATTTGGCCCATATCCCTCTAAACCCATCCAGTTCCCCCTATTCATACACCCATTCAGAAACCTTTTAAATGTGTAAGTGTACCAGCTTCCACCACTTCCTTCGGCAGCTCATTCCATACACGCACCACCCCCTGTGTGAAAAGGCTCTTCTTGGATCCTTTTTAAATCTTTCCCTTCTCACTTTAATTCTTTGCCCTCTAGTTTTGGACTCCACTACCTGGGGAAAACACCTTGACTCTTCATTCTATCCATGCCCCTCATGATTTTATAAACTTCTACAAGGTCACCCCTCAGCCTTTTATGCTCCAGGGAAAAAAGCCCCAGTCTCTTCAGACTCTCCCTGTAGTTCAAACCTCCAACCCTGGCAACATCCTTGTAATTCTTTTCTGAACCCTTCCAACCTTTGAATATTTTTAAGGCAGAGGTAGATACCCTCCTGACAAACAAGATGGTGAAAGGTTATTGGGTATGGGTGGAAATGTGAAGTAATCAGCCACAATCTTACTGAATGGTTCAGCAGGTTGAGGAGCTGAATGGTCGACTCCTCTTCCTAATTTGTACGTTTGAGTATCAGCCACAATTTCCCCTTGTAAAAATGTTGCTGTAAGTGCATTTTCAAAATATTCAACTGGCTTCGTAAAAATGCCTGGGCAGACCATTTGTATACATTTATATCAAATTTTATAGGAGGTCCCATTTCAAACATTTTTTCACAAAATATTATTGCAGAATATGTTGATATGGAATTTTTACTTTATGTTTAGAATGCTTGCAATTAGCAGTTTCTGGTACAATTAATAAATACTGTTAAAATATTGTAAAATTATTTGCTCTTGCAATAAAATTAAAGCTGCACTTTAACTTAAAAGACCTAGTGCACAAGAAATCTAATTACTGTGATTACTAAGACCACCCAAATTAAGGAGTGTGACCAGAAAAATGCGAAGTCCCCTTTTCCTCACCCATGCAAAATGTAATATGCTTGTAGGAAAACTAATTATACTTGCACAACCTAAACAATCTCACTGGCCTTTTTATTTAAAATGGCGTCTTAACTGTGTATGCAAATGAATGTGCAGCTGCTGGACTTCTTACCCAAATAAGAGAGTAGCTTTTCTATTCACTGCTGATGTATATTCAGCTAATTCTCTAAACATATGAACGCATAAATCAAGAGCAGGAGTATGTCATACTGTCCCTTGAGCATCCTCACCAGTCAATATCATCATGGTTGATCTAATTGATGCTTTGACTTTACTTCCTTGCCTTCCCCAAAACCTTTATCTGAATATTTTTACTCACAAACTGACATATTTAACATAGTTACATGATTCCTGATTATTTTTAGCTGAGTTCAAACCAATACTGCAGTACACCACACCTAGTAATAATAGAAAGGAATTCCTTTCTCAGACTGAAATTAATTCCAGTTGTTGACTGATCTATCACTGATCAATTGGTAATTGGTGCTGGTGAAAAAAAACACTTCTTTCCTCCTTCCCCAAGGTACAGGCTCACAGACAATATGAAGTCACTTCTCATGAAGTATTTATCATCATCTCCTCATCAAGCGTATTGGCCAAGGCTTACCCCACTACAACCTGAGGTCAACTGAGAGTATTACAGGCTGTGACTGAGTGTAACTGACACTGGGGTTGGGCTGGGGATTTCCCAGCTACACAGGAAGCAGGAGCAATAATAGGTTATTCTGCCTCTTGAGCCTGCTTCAGATCATGGCAGTTCTCTTACCTCATATACATTTTCCTCCACTATCATTTGATACCTTTGTACTCAGGCTGGGCCACTTAGCAATAATGCCATGTGGTGCACTCTGTAGATACATTTTGTTGAGGTTGGTTGGCTCGCCGAGCTGGCTTGTTGTTTTGCAGATGTTTCTTTACCATGCTTAGCAACATCCTCAGTGCAGCCTCCAATGAAGCGTCAGTGTGTTTTCCTGCCTGGTTTTTAAACTCTGGGGTCCGTTGAGATGGATTGCCTCACTTCCAGTTTTCTTTCATAGGGAAACGATGACAACACTACCTGAACAAGAACGCGACCCCAGTGAAACCATCTCCGAGGACAACATGCTCAAACAACTAGACCTGTGCCTGACCACCCACTTCACCTTCAACAGCCAAACGTATGAGCAAATCAACGGGACACCCATGGGGTCGCCTATGTCTGGACTCATAGCAGAAGCAACCACTATGAAGGAAAACTGGAAGTGAGGCAATCCATCTCAACAAACCCCAGAATTTAAAAACAAAGCGGGAAAACACATCGACGCTTCATCGGAGGCTGCACTGAGGATGTTACCAAGCACGGTAACGAAACGTCTGCAGAACAACAAACCAGCTCGGAGAGCCAACCAGCCTCATCACCCACACCCCAAGCTACAGATCTACTCCAAAACCTTACATTTTGTTTAAGCTATAGATGTCACAAAACTTCTGTATTAACTCATGATTTGAAATTAACATTGAGGACGTGCCATAAGTATCAACTCACTGAGTACTTAGGGAGCTAGATATAAATTCTGTCGTGATTTGGGTGGCACTGTGGCTCAGTGGTTAGCACTACTGCCTCATATCGCCAGGGGTCCAGATTCAATTCCACTATCAGGCAACTGTCTGTGTGGAGTTTACACATTTTCCCTGTGCCTGTACGAATTCCTCCAGATGCTCCGGTTTCCTCCCACAGTCCAAAAGATGTGCAGGTTAGGTGGATTGGCCATGCTAAATTAGTCATAGTGTCCATGGATGTGCAGGCCAGATGGATTAGCCATGGGAAATGCAGGGTTACAGTGACAGGGTAGGGGGGTAGAACTGGGTGGGATGCTGGTCCGAAGATTGGTGTAGACTCGATGGGCCAAATGGCCTACTTCCATGCTGTAGGGATTGTATGATTTACTTCCTGAAGGGAGCATTCTTTAACAGGAGTGTAAGTAAGAGAGAGGGCATCAACATTCTGTTCTTGTTGATTGAGCCTCCACATTGAGGACTCATGGTTTCCAAACAAATCCTAAAATTTACATTTTGGCATTCTGTGAACATTTCTTTTTTGCTAACGAATGTCTTGGAAATGCTGCTACTTTAACAAATTCTTACGTGAGGGTTAATCCAAAAAGAACAATAACTGAAAATGTGAACTTTTCAAGAAAACACTGAGATTATTTTGCCGGACTTAATTAAATGGAAGAATTTGCTTCCTGTAGATTTCAACAATTCGATTTCACAGCGGGGTTTAATTGAAAAAGGTGGCAGCATCACTCACACAATGTTAACAGGAAGGCTGTGGAGAGGGCACACACAGAGCTGAGATTCACACTGTGCTGATTTGGCAAATTCAGCTGCAAGGGAGAGACAGCTATAACTGGCTTGCTGTCACTAATGTTAGTTACATTGGGACTGAACCCTGTGAATGTATAGTCTGCCCAGTAGTGTGAAGATTGCTGAACACAACAAAAAAAAACTTGTTCTATGCTTAAGAAAAAAGCTGGCATGACTGCCATGTGACAAAAGGTCAGAGTTATAGATTTAGAGATTACTGTTAATTATATTAATAAGCATGTTTAAAATGCTGGCATAATTCTCTGTCTGGATTAAAATTCCTATTAAAACAACAGACTAAATTTAAATATGTTAAGTATTCCTGCATTAATCAGTAATCTTTGTAGCATTTAAAGCAACACACTGAACATATTTGTGTTTATGTCCCCTAATCCACAATGTTCTTCATTTTCAGTGCATTTTTTCAGAAGTTTAAATGCAATTAACTCATGTTTCTGGCTGTGAAATGTGATTCTTGTGAGCTTAGATGATCTGGCCCTGAATGCCCTGCAATTTTAGATTGATGCTGGAGAGTTTAGAAAGGGGTGAAAATTGGTACTGGCGTGGTTGTTAGGTCTGACCAGTGTAATCGTTCTCAGATGCCTGTGGTGGGGGTATTTTAGAGCGTTGCGTTCTTGACACTGGCCTGCAGCACAGCATCTGGTCGGTTGCCTTGATGTGTCATAACAAAACTCATAGTGGTTGCTTGTGGGAAGCATAAATCCCTGAGTGAAGACCACTGATCTGGGTGCCACATACAGTGTGTAGTGCAGAAATCACAAACACTTAGTGCTTTACAAGGCAGCAACAAAATTGGCCAAGATAATAAAATGTGAGGCTGGATGAACACAGCAGGTCAAGCAGCATCTCAGGAGCACAAAAGCTGACGTTTCGGGCCTAGACCCTCTGATGAAGGGTCTAGGCCCGAAACGTCAGCTTTTGTGCTCCTGAGATGCAGCTTGGCCTGCTGTGTTCATCCAGCCTCACATTTTATTATCTTGGAATTCTCCAGCATCTGCAGTTCCCAAATTCTCTAACAAAATTGGCCAAGCAGCTTTTCTGAAATACTTTTCATAGTACTTTTGTCAACAGTTGAGAATTAACTGAAGGTTCTGATCTGAACCCAAAACTGAATCACATTCGTGAACTGCTGAACATTTACAGTGTTAAGGCTCAAATCTAAACTCTCAATGCGTTCTGGCTCCTGCAATGCATCACAATTAATTTGGGCTTTATAATGAATCAAAAGTGTACTGACTGCTTTAAAAAGGGAAACGGAATCATAGAATGATTACAGCACAGAATTGGGCCATGCTTTCTATCTGTTCCAAGCTGTCTTGTTACAGGGGAAAATCAACTAGCCCCATTCCTTATCCTTCCCTTGCAACTCTGAAATGTTCCTCTCTTCAGGTGCTTATCCAAGTTTTTTGTAAAACTCACAACCACAATTTTTTCCTCACACTCTAAATGTACTTCAGATCCTAGACACTTTTAGCTTAAAGTTTACCCTCATGTTGCAGTTGGTTGTTTGACTATTGACCTTTTATTGGTAAAAACCAAAAGAACTGTGGAGGCTGTGAATCAAAAACAAGAACAGAAATTGCTGGAAAAGCTCAGCAGGTCTGGGCAGCATCTATGGATAGATATCAGAATTAACATTTCAGGTTGTGTGACCCTTCCTCAGAACTGATGGTAGTTAGGAAAATTTCAATTTTCATGCAGAAGTTAGGGTGGCGGGGAGGTAATAAGGAATAAATGATAGGAAAGGACAGAGCCCAAAGACAGAATTACAGTTGGACAGACGGACGAGTGGATAACAATTTGGCTAGGAGGGTGAATAAGTGTTAATGATGACCGTTAGTGGCTAACAATGGTTTGGGTGTAATAGCTGACTCTGTGATAACAAGGTCTAGATCCATTTCTGAAGAAGGGTCCAGACCCAAAATGTCAGCTTTCCTGCTCCTCTGATGCTGCCTGGCCTGCATCCAGCTCCACATCTTGTTATCTCAGACTCCAAAATCGGCAGTTCCTACCAAGACATAACAAGATCTGGTGTGAGGGGGTTGAGATTAGGGCACTGGAGAGTTGTTGATCTGATATTGAGTCTGGAGAGCTGCAGGGTCCCCAAACAGAAAATGAGGTGGTGTTCTTCCAGCTTGTGCAGGGTGATGTGTTGAAGTGACAGGCAACTGAAAGGTCAGGGTCTTTTCTGTGGGCAGAACGTAGGTGATCTGCAAAGCAGTCATCCAGTCTATGCTTTGCTTCCCCAATGTTGCAGAGGCCACATTGTGAGCAGCAAATGCAGTAGACTAGTATGTGTGAAGTGTGGGTGCTTCACCTGGAAGGTAAGTTTGGGCCCTTGGAAACTCAGGAAGGAGGAAGTAAACTGACAGGTGTTCTACCTTCTCTGGTTACAGGGGCAGGTGCTGTGGGGCTGAACTGGGTGGGAATGAAGGAGGAGTGGATCAAGATGTCCCAGAGGCCTGAGGAAGGAAATATGTGTCGGGTGGTGGAATCCCACTGGGGGTGGCAGAAATGGTGGCAATTGATCCTTCTGATGTGGATGCTGGTGGGGTGGTAATTAAGGATACGAGGGACCATTTTGCTGTTGCGGGTGGGAAGACAGGGAGTGAGGGCTGAAGTGCAGGAGATGGGTCGGACCAGCTGAGGACCCTGTCAACAATGGTGCTGGGGAGCCTTTGGTGAGGAGGAAGTTGGACATTTCAGAGCCTCCCTTATAGAAGTTGGCATCATTGGATCAGATGAGATGGAGATGCTGGAACTGGGCGAATGGAAAAGAATCTTTACAGGAAGCAGGGTGTGAGGATGTATAGTCAAGGAAATCCTTTGTCTGTCCAACTGTTCTTCTCTCTCTCTTTGGGTTCTATCCCCACCCTATCATTTACTCCTTAACCCCCCAGCCCTACCCTATCTTCTGCACATAAACCAACATTTTCTTAGCTGCTATCAGTTCTGAGAAAGGGGCACGCAACCTGAAACGTTAACTTTGATTTTTCTGTACAGACACTGGCAGACCGACTGAGTTTTTCCAGCAATTTCTGTTTTTGCTTGTTACCTTATATTGGTGTCTTTTAGTTTTTGACTCTTTTCTCAAGAGGAACAGTTCTCCTTACCTACACTGCCCTTATGGGATGAGAGCAGAAATGATAATTCAGCAACAGAGAATAAAAAGAAATTCAATTTACGTGTTATGATTCAAACCAGACTACAAAAATGTAGTACCTTGCCTATATCAAATTACCTACCTCCCTTTCAGATCCATATTATCTGTAAATCTAAGCTAGCCTGTACTGCACATTCTGCTTCCAATAACCTTTTCCTCTTAGGCTTTTGCATGTAAAAGCAAAACACTATAGGATCCTTAATGTAGTAAAACACCTCAAGGCGATTCCACTGAGGACCAAACAGTATCATTTTACAACAGCGCAAAAATCTAACAATCTACAATCCATATCCAGCAAGTCTTTTGCTGGAGACATCTAAGTTTAGAAAGATCCAGTCAACACAGCGTGGAGCCGGAGGAACACAGCAGGTCAGGCAGCAGCAGCAGGAAAGTTGACATTTTGGGTTTACAACCTGCATCAGGACTCTAGTATTTAAATTAAGGTGCAAAACACAGCAACATGCAGCACTTAGTACTGTTTTATTAGGATGTAGTGCTGCACAGTTTATGAATGTACCTAACATTTAACTACTCCACCCTGAAATAATTCAATAGTTTAGCACCTTGTTGCAAAGCATCCTGTGCTGTGAGTGTTCTGTCTGCCGATTTCTTCAAACTTCACTTATTTCCTAAGTAAAACTGTAAACTAATAATCCCTTACCAGTGATGCCCCAACCATAGGAAATGGTCTTTCCAAAGGGACTTCAGCATTTTAAAGTAGTTAAATTAAATCTCCTCTTGGCCTTTTCTGCAATGCAAAACAACATAGAAAGCTTGCACATAAAAGCAAGCAAATTATTTTGGTGAAAGGACGGAGTCAGTGTACATATTGTTGTAATAAAGAGTTATCTTTTCCTTCAATTACAACACTAGTTTGTTATTAATTACTTAATAATTTAAGTTATTTAAAGTAATAACAATGCCTCAAGGAGCTTCATGGGAGTGGTATTAGAATCAATTTAATAGTGGGCCATATAGGAATACAGGAGGAAAGATTGTTTTATACACCAGTATCCTTGTGGATTACAGAGCAAAAGGCTTCATGAATGTTCACCTTTCCATTCTGGATCCTTCCCCTGTCCAGATAACAACACACAATGGGTAGAACTCAGCGCATTTTTAAAATTTTGAAACCCACCATCAAATTAACAAGACGACTAATTTAGAAACTATTACCCACAATGTCCATCAGGGGCAGTGTAAAATAATTTTTTTTCTTATTTTACGAAATCCAATTCCAATTGATCAAATCACCCATTAACCAACTAACAATTAAAACATACTGAAAATCTCAGCTCCTCCATATCTTCTAATCAACCAATTTACATACAATTAACAAAAGTGAGTGAAGGACAGGAGGAGGCGGAGAGGACTAAATTAAAATGGAGTTGGAGGGGTAAGAAATCAAGCTTTTCTTAATTGATGAAATTAACTAATGAAAGAAATAAAGAGTTACAATTAACAAAATGACAAAAACCAAAAAGAAGGGGGTAACAAAGGAGGTACTAAATCAAAATGTTGGTTGACGGGGAGATAAACATCTACTCGACACTTGTGGCTGAAGATTCCTGTGAGTGCTTCAACCTTGCCTTTTGCATTGGTGTGCTGGTTTTCTCCATTATTGACAGTTGGGATGTTTGTGGAGCCTTCTCCTCTATTGAGTTGTCCACTAACTATCCACTAACATTCATGACTGGAATCAGCAGGACCATGGACCCTGGTCTGTTGGTTGTGAGTTTGCTTAGCTCTGTCTGTCACTTACTACTTATGCAGTTTGGCATGTAATTATTTCTGTTTGGTCGCTTCAACAGGTTGACAACTCATTCTTAGCCTGGTGCTGCTCCTGGCCTCTATTGAATCAGGGTTGATCCCTGGCTTTATGGTAATGGTTGAGCAGGGGATATGCCAAGCCATGAGATTGCAGATTGTGATGGAGTACAGTTCTACTGTGGTTGACGGCCCACCGTGCCTCATGGATGCCCAGTCCTCAGTTGCTGTCCCATTTAACATGGTGATATTATGACACAACATGATGGAAGGTATTCTCAACACGAGGGAGGGACTCTGTCTCCACAAGGACTGTCTGGTGGTCACTCTTACTGATACTGTCATGGACAGATGCATCTGCTGCCAGCAGTTTGATAAGGACATGTTTTTCCTTCTTGTTGGTTCCCTCACCAACTGCTGCAGACCCAATCTAGCAGCTATGTCCTTTAGGACCGGACCAGCTCAATCAGTAGTCCTGCTGCTGAGCCACTCTTGGTGGTGGACATTGACATTCCCCACCCAGTATACATTTTGTACCTTGCCATTCTCAGTGCTTCCTCTAAGTGCTGTTCAACATGGTGGAGTGCTGATTCATCAGCTGAGGGAGGACAGCTCATAGTAATTGCCAGGAGGTTTTCTTAACTGTGTTTAAATTGAAGCCATGAGACTTCATGGGGCCCAGATTCAATATTGAGGACTCTCAGGGCAACTCCTTCCTGACTGTAAACTACTGTATTGCTACCTCTGCTGGGTTTGCCCTGCTGATGGGACAGCACATATTCAGAGATGGTAATGGTGGGTTCTGGGTCAATGTCTGTATGGTATGATTCTGTACGTAAGACTAAGTCAAGCGTATGAGAGGCATCTCTCCCAAATATATATAAAATGAAAATACATCACTGTTCCTTCACTACTGCTGGGCTAAAAACCTGGAATTCCCTCCTTACCGCTTTATACATCAATGTATTTTGTGTAGGCTGCAGCTATTTGGGAAGGCAGTTCACCACAATCTTCTCAAGGGATGGGCAATAAACAGAAGGTAATATTATCACTGAACTATTAATGTTCTGGGGATGCAGGTTCAAATCCTACCATTACAGATGGTGGAAACTGAATCCAAGACGAGTCTTGAATTAAGAGTGTAATGATGACCATAAAACCATTATCAATTGTCGGAAAAACCCATCTGGTTCACTAATGTCCTTCAGGGAAGGAAATCTGCCATGATTACTTGGTCTGGCCTACATATGACTCTAGACCCACAGCAATGTGGTTGACACTTAACTGCCCTCTGGGTAATTAGAGATGGGCAATAAATGCTGACCTGGCCAGTGATGCCCACACCTCATGAATGAATAAGGCAAAAGGGAAAATAACATTCTCCTATGTTGCTGCGACCACTTCTCAAAAGCTTCAAGAACTCAACTCTTGACATTTTTATTTAGCCTGCTAAGTGATGTTATGACACACCTCTGCCGGAAGTGGGACTTGAACCCAAACCTCTTACCACTGTTTCACAAAATCTTTAAAATCAACATAGTTGTACTGGACTACTGGGCTGCTCACTCATTAGATAGAGAGAAATGAGTGGTAGTGATTTAACCTGAGGATTACCATGCCTCAGGTGAGGGGAGATGTTGAAAAGAAGAGTCCTTGGTGATAACATCAACCAGTGCAGGAACTGAACCCACATTGTTGCCATTTGAGCTAACTAACCCACTCCAAGCTCAATTCTTAGATAGTTTCCTAATCAACCTATTCAGTGATATTGTTACACACCTCTGGAGTGGATAGGACTTGAACCCAGGTCTCCTGGATCAGAGGTAGGAACACTGCAACAGTGCAACAAGAGCCCCCATGCTCACCTCTAAAGTACAAAAGTTTGATGAGCATCTCTTGTGTTCAATCAATTCTGGAGCCGATCTGTTTGAGCCTTAAAGGAACCTGCATATTTAACTGGTTGAAGAGACAGATTTTAAGGAGCAACTGAAAGGAAAGAGAGGCTGTGAATCAGAGAGCTTTAGGGAGGGAATTCCAAAGGTTCCTGGGACAGTGGAAGGCATTTCCACTGGAAAACAGAAGTGAAAATTTAGGTTGAGTTGGAGAAACACAGAAGTGTGGTTTGTGCAACTGGAGGAGCATACAGTGATTGGGGAGGAAGGTACAGAGGTTATGGAGGAATGAAGGCAGGGAGAAATGTGAACACAAGAATGAGAATTTTAAAATCAAAGTGTTCCTGGGCTGAAATCGATGCTACGCTGTCAGTAGTAATATGTCAAACATACTATAAAAATCTTAAGAACTACTAGTCAGTTGTATTTTTTTGGCAGAACTGGGGTGGCACGATGGCTCAGTGGTTAGCACTGCAGCCTCACAGCACGAGGGACTCAGGTTTGATTCCAGCCTCGGGTAACTGTCTGTGTGGAGTTTGCACGTTCTCCCCGTGTCTGCATGGGTTTCCTCCGGGTGCTCCGGTTCCCTCCTATAGTCCAAAGATGTGCAGGCTAGGTGGATTGGCCATGCTAAATTGCCTGTTGTGTTCAGGGGCGTGTGGGCTACAGGGGGATGGGTCTGGGTGGGGTGCTTCTTGGGGCAGTGTGGACTTGTTGGGCCAAAGGGCCTATAGGGAATCTAATCTAAACCAGTTCCATTTTGGTAAGTTTAAACCACCAAATATCTTTACTGCAGATACAAACACTAGCTCCCAAACTAGACATCTGTTTGGGAAGTTGTGAAACAGATTGTATCTATTTTAATAAAGAGTAATTGATATGGACAATGTTGAAGCTTACTCGATCAGGAAACATTTGTTTTTTCAGTTCAGCTTCAAATGTGTGATGATATGGAAGGACTTGCAATCTTTAATGGTCTGCACGTTGATGAGCAGTACAGTGCTGACAGAATGCTTTGCTGATGCTGGTAATGGTAGAGCCTCTAAAATCAAGGGACAACATTTATAAAACCCTTCACCGGGGAAACACAAAATATGGTTGGAGGCAAAGCACAAACAAGAACAAATGAAAAGTGGGCATACGTCCCCAGGTATAGAGTCATTGAGAGACCGAGAGAGACAGAGACAGAGAGAGAGACAGGGTGAGGGTGAGGGAGTGAATGTGAGAGCTAGAGAGAGGTGCATTATCATTCTGGGTCACCATAGCAGTTAAAGCAGACTGCCTTTGTGACCACATGTCTGACAACCCTTTTTAGGATTGATTTCACATGCTAAATTAACATAATGAACTACTACAAAATGTATCACTTACATGGGAAGAACAAGGAGAAACAGTCAGACTGTGAAATACTCTGGGTAGTTCATTGCAGAGCTGCCTGCAACACCTGTAGAAAGTGGAGCTGAAGGAATCTCAACAAGGCACTAAATTGTTGCAGCTAGACATGGCAAAGGCCGAAAAATGCTTTAGCTTCATTGAAATTTAAGCGCCTGACAGACACTGATTGGACAATGTCTACTTTCTCTGAAACAAGAGCCAAACAATGTGACAGCTGAAACTGAAATCATGCAAGTTTGCAATGATGTCTTTAAAAAATGATCTGTCTATAATTTTATGCAAATGCATGTTGTGAATTTTCCTATGTTGGCAGAAATGCCAAATCTTTGTTTTTGATCAAAATGCTCCTTGGACTAACCACAATGACTGACAGAAGTTTCTGATAATGTTAACATATCAATCGTAAACTAGATTTTTAAAAAAATTTGTCCAGTCCACACTCCCCTCCAACCCCACCACACCTGGCACTTTCCCCTACAACCGCAGGAAGTGCTACACCTGCCCCCACACCTCCTCCCACACCCACATCCCAGGCACCAAAATGACTTTCCACATCAAGCAGATGTTCACTTGCACATCCGCCAATGTGGTATACTGCATCTGCTGTACCTGTTGTGGCTTCCTCTACAATGGAGAAACCGAGCAGAGGCTTGGGGACCGCTTTGCAGAACACCTACGCTCGGTTCGCAACAAAC
Source organism: Stegostoma tigrinum (assembly GCF_030684315.1). Taxonomy (NCBI): domain Eukaryota; kingdom Metazoa; phylum Chordata; class Chondrichthyes; order Orectolobiformes; family Stegostomatidae; genus Stegostoma; species Stegostoma tigrinum. The sequence goes on along the minus strand of NC_081375.1, from coordinate 41,397,334 downwards.
AACTGCACCTCCCAGTCGTGAACCATTTTAACTCCCCCTCACTTTCCTCAGACGACATATCCACCCTGGGCCTCCTGCAGTGCCACAAGGATGCCACCTGAAGGTTGCAGGAACAGCAACTCATATTCCGCTTGGGAACTCTGCAGCCCAATGGCATCAATGTGGATTTCACAAGCTTCAAAATCTCCCCTTCCCCCACCGCATCCCAAAACCAGCCCAGCTCGTCCCCGCCTCCCTAACCTGTTCTTCCTCTCACCTATCCCCTCCTCTCACCTCAAGCTGCACCTCCATTTCCTACCTACTAACCTCATCCCACCCCCTTGACCTGTCCGTCCTTCCCAGACTATCCCCTCCCTACCTCCCCACCTACACTCATCTCTACAGGCTCCATCCCCGCCCCTTTAACTTGTCTGTCTCCTCTCCACCTATCTTCCCCTCTATCCATCTTCGATCCGCCTCCCCCGCTCTCCCTATATATTTCAGAACCCTCTCCCCATCCCCTTTTTCTGATGAAGGGTCTAGCCCGAAACATCAGCCTTTGTACTCCTCTGATGCTGCTTGGCCTGCTGTGTTCATCCAGCTCCACACTTTGTTGTCTTGGATTCTCGAGCATCTGCAGTTCCCATTATCTCTGTTCCCTCTGAGGTTGACTGTAGCAGATTTCCAGTTTCATTTCTATTTGTTTTTTTTTTCACTTTTTTTCTTATTTACAATGCAAGAATATTTCTATATTTCTGGCAGTGTGAAGAATAAATGCCCGAGTATGAATTGTAGTGGGATAGGTGAGGTCCATGCTGAGACTTTCAAACACCAGGGGCTGTGTGCTATGGGTTTTAGGCTTTAAGTACGTTATGGCTCTCTGTAATAATAACAATGCTGGCTTGTTTATAACAGCAGAAATGTTACCATAGTTTTGCAAACTTTCAGGGAAGGTGTCTGCATGCCATTCTCCTAGGGTGGCACTTAAACCAAAGGAGTGTGCCAGCATGCCCGAAAGCTATCGGCATGACACCAGGATAGATACTTGAATAGTTATGCGACAATTTTAATACTCCTATTCCTATTTTTAAAAACTATGTATCGGATGCAGAAAATAAGTTCTGCTTTAAGAACCATAGAATCTCGAAGTACAGAAGAAACCATTTGGCCCATCAAGTCTGTACAGCTAAAAATATGCCACGACGTACACTAATCCCACTTTCCTGCACTAAGACTACAGCCTTGAATGTAATGACATTCCAAGTGCTTATCCAAGTGCTTTTAAAAAATTATGAGGTTTGCTACCCCAAGTACCCTCCTCGGCAGTGTATTCCAGACCTCACACCACCCTCTGGGTGAAAATGGTTTTCCTCAAATCCCCTCTAAGCTTCCTGCCTTTCACTTTAAAATTATGCCCCTTGTTCTTGACTCTTCAACCAAATGGCACACAGCTTTCTATTCACCCTGTCCGTGCTTCTTACAATCTTATACACCTCAATAAGGTCCCCTTTCAACCTTATCTGCTCTGAAGAAACCAACCCAAGCTTATTCGGCCTCTCTTCATGGCTAAACTGCTCCAACCCAGATAACATCCTAGTTAATTTCCTTTGCACTCCCTCCAGGGCAATCGCATCTTTCCTTCAGTGCAGTGTTCAGAACTGCACAGTACTCCAGCCGTGGCCTAACCAAAGTTCCATATGGCTCCAAGATGACCTCCCTGCTTTTATAATCTATGCTAGAACTGATAAATGCAATGTCCCGTATGCCTTCTTAAACACCCTATTAACCTGTGTGGTCACTTTCAGGGATCTGTGGCCAAGCATCCCAAGATCTGTCTATTCCTCTGAGCTTCCTAATGTCCTGCCATTCATTGAGTACTTCCTTGACCTTCTTTCTTCTTCCAAAGTGTCTCACCTCATCTGGGTTAATTTCCAGCTGCCACTGATCTGCACATCTGATTAATCCCCCTATAACCTAAAGCTTTCTGCATCACTGTCAACTATCCAGTCAATTGTTGTGTCATCCTCAAACTTGCTCATCATCCCACCACATTCTCAACTATCAGTGAGCAAAGGCCATGTTAGAAATCTACAGGACAGAATTAAGGAAAGATACTTCCTGGTTTGTTCTTTGCAGTTGCAGGTCTCACACCATTGATGGGGATTCCAAATATTGTTGTGCATTTCTCTCTACGGTGGACAGAATCTAACATCTCAAATAAAACCTAATCAACAGAATGAACACAATAAATTCTTGAGAAGTATATAAAGAAATAGCACTGGAGAAACTTAGCAGGTCTTGCAACATCTGTGAATAGAGAAGCACAGTCACACTGGACATGATGTGTTACTTTCACTTCTCTCCCCATACGTGCTGCCACAATTGCTGAGTTTCTCCAGCACTTTTTGTTTTAAATTCCACATCTCTACCCTCTGCTATAATTTGCTTTAATTAAATTCTTCAGAAGATTCTGCAATCTGAAGATTTTAATTTCACCTCTATATTGACAGGCATGAAAATATCTAACAACCCTCCTGAAGTTAGCCGAAGAAAGCACCCTGCAGTTGTGCATTTGAAATCAGAAAACTGCAATAAAGTATTGGCTTTAATGTACTGATGTAACCTGTAACCTGAAATAGGTTGCTAAATGGCCATCTAAATTATTTAGTCAATAAGAAGACAAGAGCATTAACTCTGAAATTTAGCTTCAAATTTATCCTGTGTAGACAGAAACAAAACAAAGTTGCAGGAAAAGCTCAGTAGGCCTGGCAGCATCTGTGAAGGAAAAAACAGAGTTAATGTTTTGGGTCCGGCGACCCTTCCTCAGAGGGGCCTTATTTATCCTGTGTAGATTCCAGCTGACATTGAATTCAAATCCAAATTAAATTTCAGCATCATTACTTGTCAGCCCAAATCCCTAGCACTAAACTTCTTCCACAACTCTCTATTAGATTGAACAAGAGGGGCAAAATCATGCAGGGTTAAATCTGGGTGTTTTAGCAGTGTAATGAGCTGGTAACCTGTTCATTCTTAAATTTCCCTCCATCAGCCAAATTTTCACCACTCTGCTCTTGACAGAGTGAACTCGAGTTGTACATGCAGGTGGCTTGCAGTGTCAAACATGAGCAGCCAGTAGGGAAATCCTCAAGAATGGGTGTGGATTGGCAGTGGGTCAATGATTTTTACGAAAATGCATCATCTATTTGATCTGGGGAGCACCTTTGGCTTCCATGAGCTCGTGTCTCACAAGGAGGCATTCAAACGCAAGTCAGAGGTAAGCTCACCAAAAAGATTTCGTAACTGGAAATCGATGGCCATTTCTTTGCGGAATTAAAGGCTCTGATCTCCTGAGCCATGGCAAAGGTGAAAGGCAGTACACATTTCTTCTGGGGCTGTTTTATTCTGGATTTATCAGAAGTCAGCAGCACAGCAAAGCATCCCTCAGGGAACATTGCTGAAGTTGAGAAATATGATGGGAAGACAGGACACACCCCTGTTTTATGGTACTAGCTGCCATATGGTAAGTTTTTAAAGGTCCAGGCTTTGTATATCAGTGAATGCGAGGGTGAATGTGGGAAGGGCAGAGAGATGAGTGAGTGAGTGAGTGAATGGGTAGATGGGTCAGATGGCTAAGGTGGCAGTTGGGAGAGTGGGAAGTGGGGTTGGTGGTTGGGTTAGGCCTATGACAGGTTAGTCAGAAAGGCAGTTGGTTCAGGAGAGTAGTTGGGAAGAATGATCAGAAGCAGTCAGGTGGATAGACAATAGACAGGTAAGTTCAGATTGGGTGTAGTCGGGCCAGGGTTAGTTGGAGTGTCAGGGGATTGGTTTGTGGGAGGATGGGGTGGGGGGGCTGGGCGCTTCACTATGGAATTACTCAGAGATTCGACTAAGTTGTTTTGTGCTTGATATTTCCAGGATAAGTACAGGTAAGCACCAGGGAAGTATCTTCATAGTCCCTCACCCTAGCTCAGGGTCAGAGATATTCGCACAGTGTCCTGCTCATTGCTAGTTAATCTTTCTATGTAATTCTCATATACATCCTCATGTTAGGACTTCCTCAGGAGCCCAAAGTGCAGCTGGATAGGCTGAGACTTATTCATTGGAGCATAGGAGGTTGAGAGGTGACCTCATAGAAGTTTATGCAATAATGAGGGGTGCGGATAAAGTTAATGGTCATTGTTTTTTACCCTAGGGTGGGGGATTTCAAGAGTAGGGGGCACATTTTTAAGGTGATGTGAAAGGAGAGAGATTTGAAAAAGACATGGGGGCAATTATTTACACAGAGGGTGGTTCACATGTGGAATGAACTTCCTGAGGAAGTGGTAGATGTGGGTAAAATTGCAAGGTTTATAAGACATTTGGAGAAGGACATGAATAGGAAACGTTTCCAGGGATATGGGCTAGGAGCAGATCGGTGGGACTAGTTTAGTTTGTGATTATGTTTGGCGTGGAAGGTTGGACTGAAGGGTCCATTTCTGTGCTGCCAGTACTGTTGTTGACAGCTAACTGACCTCTGAAGTTGCCTAGTCACCTATTCAATTGGATAACCATTAAAAATACTGCATCAGGTTAAGAATGCGGGCCATCATCATCTTTACAAGGCAATCGTAAATGATTGATAATTGCAGGCCACTTCTTGAGAGGAAAAAACATATTGACAATAGACAATAGGTGCAGGAGTAGGCCATTCGGCCCTTCGCACCACCATTCATTATGATCATGGCTGATCATCCACAATCAGTATCCTGTTCCTGCCTTATCCCCATAACCCTTGATTCCACTATCTTTAAGACTTCTATCCATCTCTTTCTTGAAACTATCCAGAGAGTTGGCCTCCATTGCCTTCTGGGGCAGTGCATTCCATATATCCACCGCTCTCTGGGTGAAGAAGTTTCTCCTCAACTCTGTTCTAAATGGCTACCCCTTATGTTTAAACTGTGTCCTCTGGTTCTGGACTCACCCATCAATGGAAACATGCTTCCTGCCTCCAGATTGTCCAATCCCTTAATAATCTTATATACCTCAATCAGATCCCCTCTCATCCTCCTAAACTCAAGTGTATACAAGCCCAGTCGCTCCAATCTTTCAACATATGATAGTCCCGCCATTCCGGGAATTGACCTCATGAACCTACGCTGCACTCCCTCAATAGCCAGAATGTCCTTCCTCAAATCTGGAAACCAAAACTGCACACAATACTCCAGGTGCGGTCTCACCAGGGCCCTGTACAGCTGCAGAAGGACCTCTTTGCTCCTATACTCAATTCCTCTTGTGATGAAGGCCAGCATGCTATTAGCTTTCTTCACTGCCTGCTGTACCTGCATGCTTGCTTTCATTGACTGATGTCCAAGAACACCCAGATCTTGTTGTACTTTCCCTTTACCTAACTTGACTCCATTTAGATAGTAATCTGCCTTCCTGTTCTTGCCACCAAAGTGTATAACCACACATTTATCCACATTAAACTGCATCTGCCATGCATCCGTCCAATCACCTAGCCTGTCCAAGTCACCCTGTATTCTAATAACATCCTCCTCACATTTCACCCTGCCACCCAGCTTTGTGTCATCAGCAAATTTGCTAATATTACTTTTAATGCCTTTATCTATATCATTAATGTATACTGTAACCAGCTGCGGTCCCAGCACCAAACCTTATGGTACCCCACTGGTCACTGCCTGCCATTCCTAAAGGGACCCGTTTATCACTACTCTTTGCTTCCTGTCAGCCAGCCAATTTTCAATCCAAGTCAGTATTTTGCCCCCAATACCATGTGCCCTAATTTTGTTCACCAATCTCCTACGCAGGACTTTATCAAAGGCTTTCTGAAAGTCTAGGTATACTACATCCACTGGCTCTCCCTTGTCCATCTTCATAGTTACATCCTCAAAAAATTCCAGAAGGTTAGCCAAACGCGATTTCCCTTTTCATCTCAAAGAATGAGTGTGAAAGTTCTAAGATTTGGCTCCTATAGTTTAGGGATGAGCTTTTTACATTTTTTAAAAGCTTCTTTTTTATATACTCGCTCATACTATTTATTTTATTCAAACAGTTCATCCCATTCTCACACCAAACTTTGCAATAGTCATCTGTTAAAGGCTGCCTCTTGGCAAAAGCAGGAGACCTTCATGCCTCTTGGCAAAAGCAGGAGATCTTCATGCCAGTGATTAATAACAGTGACTTCTGTGCTTTTGTTAACTGTGTTTTTGTAGATGTCTCAATGGTATAACATGTGATGTGAACCAAAGATGCAATTTGCAAGCATGTGTCTGTACTTTGTCCAAAAATAAACTGCTGAATGTCATCCAGGCAGGTGTATGTAGGGACTAGATGAGTTTCATCAACAAATGAATGGACTTTTGGAATCAGGCTGTTAATTTACAGCTGGCATTTTCAGCATTTTTACAATGGTTATGATCCCCATCAAAAGTTACTTGAGCACAGACAGCCAAAGTCAATGTTCGTTCTCTACTTCCTCTGATAATAAATTCCACATCCTCTAAGATGACAATGAATTTAAACTCAGTTACAAAATCTGAAAGAACCAACTTCAAAATCCATTCTACCACCATCTTGGAGTTTGCTTGTATTGGTCTGGTTGATCTCATGATTGTTCCTTTGAATATTTTTTTAAAAATATGAAAACAAGTGGATATCTATCACTCACCAGTTTCACACAGATGATGAAAGGGGGCTTAGCTTCTGTAAAATGAAGAATGGTAACTTTTGGCTTTGGCTTGTCCTGGAAAAAACAAGAATGTGTGTCAGCACACCACAGGGTTTATACTCCCAAAGTGTTGACATATTGAAGAATGTGTCATTCTCAGACTGATGAATCATCGCCAATGGACGTTCCTTGTACGAAATGGCTTGAGAGGTGATAATATGATGAAGGTTCTGTAGTAATGTAACTTATTTAATGTAAGATTTCTAAGAGAATCCGAATGGAGTTAAAACTTGTGTGTGTACAAGCGTGTGCATTTGATGAATCTGATTTTATTTCTGTCATAGCTTAAATTTTGGATGCTAAAACAAAAACTAACTATTTTAGTTTCAAGAGTATGGTATTCTATAATTTTATGTATTCCTATTCCATTATTATTCTCATCAGTCTGACAGTCTTACACAGCTTTTTAGGGGATGGTGACAGGTTCTCTGCCTATGTACAGATATGTGTTGTTATGACATTCAGTAGAATGCCAAACTATAAGAAGCTTTGAGTCAATTGCTTACAAACTCTTGATTTAGCTCGCATTTTACACATGGGGCACCAGGTAGATTGTGCAATTCCTAATTTTGAAGAAAAATATTGACGAAAACGTATCTACACAAAAAATTCACTATTGCGAAGATTCATTCTGGACGAATAAAAAGGCAAACGTGGAAACATAGAAGACAGGAGCAGGAGGAGGCCACTCAGCCCTCAGAGCCTGCTCCGTCATTCATCATGATCATGGCTGATTGTCCAACTCAATAGCCTAATCCTGCTTTCATAGAGTCATAGAATTGCACAGCATGGAAACAGACCTTTCGGTCTAGCTTGTCCATGCTGACCAAATATTGTAAATTAATTTAGTCCCATTTGGCCCCTATCCCTCCAAACCCTTCCTATTCACAGACTCATCCAGATGCCTGTCATAATCTTTGATCCCAATCACCCCAAGTGCTATATCTAGTGACCCCTTGAAATCATTCAATGTTTTGGCATCAACTACTACCTGTGGTAATCAATTCCACAGGCACACTACTCTTTGGGTGAAGAAATGTCTCCTCATCTCTGTCTTAAATGCTTCACCCCGAATTCTCATACTGTGACCCCTGGTGCTGGACACACCCACCATTGGGAACATCTTCCCTGCATCTGCCCTGTCTAGTACTGCTGGGATTTTATAAGTCTCTTTGCAATCCCCCCTCATTTGTCTGAACTGCAGTGAAAACAATCCTAACCTAGTCAATCTTTCCTTATACGTCAGTCCCTCGAATCAGTCTGGTAAACCTTCACTACACTCCCTTGAGAGCAAGAGTATCCTTTCTCAGAAAAGTCCAAAATAAAGAAAACTTTCAAAATTTGATAAGCTCATTGGTTAAAACAAGGGAATGAGTGAGATAAGACTATTTGAATCATTGCAATATGTATAATGTTGACTTTAAATTAAACCTATGATCAGTGTAACCTTGTTAAAAACAAAATGTGGTGCAATTGTTGGACAGGGTAATTGCTTGTTGGTGTCAGGCACCAGCGTTTTTCCTTACAGACGTCTGATATCACAGAATTACAAAGATTCAATTACCACTTTTATCACTTCCTTTACAGGGAGTACTCTGTCATCAGGAAGCACTTTATCAGGTGGCCTGCCTGTGACCCAGAGAAACAGAGCAGCTGACTGTCAGTTCAGACAGGAAATGTAATCAGTGTTTTCACTGTGAAGGTCCCACTCTAAAGGTACAGGTGCAGGTGAAAAATGTGCAGGAACGCATTCATTTCTCAACTGCACTGTTGGAACAAAATAGTTATACATGTCGCTGACATTGTAATTATCATATGAATCCAATATGAATCAGGAATCAAGGATGCTGGAGTGAAGTTAAGTAAGGCGCACTGGAGGGAGTCTAGTCGTATGTTCAAGTGAAGATTTAGTGTTGATGTAAATCTCAAGCCCCATTGCACTGGCATTAAATTTGTACATAGAGCTTAAAATATAAGGGGTTCTGGTATTAGAGGGTTAAAGATGTGGGAACCAGTAATCTTACCAGTTTGTGCTGTGAGCTATCAGTTTAGCTAAGTGTCAATTACATCATTATCTGTTTATCATTAATCTTTACTGTTTTTATAACCCGTCCCAACTAAGTACAGTGAAGCATCTATTGCAAGATGTCACCACACCCTACTCACCCATCCAGTTAAACAGGACTAAAGTACCATTATCCATATGTACTGAGAATAATGGTCACTGCAGTATTAATTACAAAGCATTAATTGTTCAGCATAAATAATTTAATCAATACAGAGGAATGCACAGTGGCTACGTTGTTGGACTAGTAATTCAATGGGCTAGACTAAGTCCAGAGATATGGGGGTCCAAATCGCACCAAGGTGACCAGGGATTTAAACACAGTTACATAATAAATCTAGGATAAATGCAAGACTTCTTAATTGTAAAAATGAAACACTGGGTTGTAATAAAAAGAAATTTGCTGTCTTTACCTGAAATGACTCCAGGCCCACAACAATGTTATTGAGTCTTACACTGTCCGCCTATGCACCATCATGTGCTCAAGGCCAATTAAGAATGTGCAACAAATTCTGGCCCTGTCAAAATGCATCTCAAGAACAAGTAAAAAAATTAAAACTTTGGTTTACAAATTTGAAATTCCTGAAGTATTACAATATCTTGGTCTCATATCAAAATTAGACTTGTGAAAGATGTTTGTTTTCTTTCAAGATCTCACATGAATGGGTTCATTGGAAAATAATTACTTCAGGTCTACAACAATTACATATAATAGTACTTTGGTATTTTCAGTAAACAGAGTGTTGCTTTCTCATATTAGTGTTCCATTATACAGTGTGTGGGCCAGGAATACCAGCAGATTATAGGGGTCAAAACTGAGGAAGAAATGAAGAGCTGCATGTGGAGGGTTTTGCTTAGCCCACGGCCTCTGTCGCAATCCAAACGGGATTGGTGGATATACCTGTGCTCTCACTCAGTGGACCCCTGGAAATCAAACTCTTTAAAAAATCCATTTGGAATGAAATGACAGAAAAACTAACCGTACACTAGTATTTGGTGTGACTAAGTGTAGAGCTGGATGAACACAGCAGGCTAAGTAGCATCAGAGGAGCAGGAAGGCTGACGTTTCGGGCCTACAGCCTTCTTCAGAAAAAGGGTCTTTTCTGATGAAGGATCTAGGCCTGAAATGTCAGCCTTCCTGCTCCTCTGATGCTGCTTGGCCTGCTGTGTTCATCCAGCTCTACACCTTTTTGTTATTTCAGATTCTCCAGCATCTGCAGTTCCTACTATCTCTGAAACTGGTATTTGGTGTTCTGTTCAGGTGAATCAGAGGGAATGTGGGACCAGGAGTTCTTTGCTGTAATGTATTTAACACTGGAGCAAAGTAGAGCAGTATTTAAAAGAGGGTTTCTTACCTTTGACTCTTGATAAGTGTAGAAACCCTTTGTTATCTTACTTTGATCTACATCACAAAAAGACACAACCTGTAGAAGGTAGAGCCCACAGTTAGCATTATTTATGTATTAACAATGTTCAGTATTTCAAATGGTGGTACAGTAATGGACAATCTTTACTAGCAGATTTTGAACTATTCGGAACATGAGTTCCCTTATTGTTTGCTTGTTAGCTGCAATGTATATGTGTTACTATTGTAACACATATACATTGCAGCTAACAAGCAAACAAAGCATTCAAATGCATATAAAACACATTATATACCACGTTAAAACGTGAACAGGAAACCTAGTTACTATGGCAACTGTCATAGAACTGCTGTCTTTCTGATGGTGCTTGTGCACAGACAGGTGTGTCACAAGAATATAGTGAATAGACTTGTTTCATTTGTGACCTCCCATTGATATTCCGGGACAGTAATTTTGCCCCAAGTGAGAAAAAATGTGGACTTACACAGTTCTTTTTATGACCTCAGGTCATCCCTTTACATCCAATGAACTTTTCTGAACAGGAGAGAATGTCATATTGTGGGAAACGCACCAGTCAATTTCGACAAAGCAACCTTTTTGGGATAAATTTTCATTTGACGGAATGAAGTTCCGTACTTCTAAAATTAATTACTCAGGGCCAGAGAAGTTCTTCAGTAATAATTATGCATAATTCAAACATATTAATAATAGTAAATGATTAATAAAGGATTGAGAACAGCCATAAGGAACAAGGAGGGTAAGCTGCTCACTGAAGTGAAGGGTATAGCAGAGCTGCGAAATGAATACTTCACTTCTGTTTTTACTAAAATAGAAAATGGTCACTATGGCCCAGTTGAAAACGTGTGTGTTGAACAACTGAGCAGGATCATGATAGATAAAGAACCGGTGTTATGGTGGCTCAATGGTTAGCATTGCTGCCTCACAGAGAGAGGGAACTGGGTTCAATTCCACCTTTGGGTAACTGTCTGTGTGGAGCTTGCACATTTTCCCCGTGTCTGTGAGAGTTTCCTCTGGGTGCTCCCGTTTCCTCCCACAGTCCAAAGATGTGCTGGTTTGGTGGATTGGCCATGTTTAATCACCTGTTGTATCTGGGGAGGTGTAGGTTAGGTGGGTTATAGGGGAATGGATCTGGGTGGGATGCTCTCCGAGTTGGTGAGGACCTTGTTGGGCCAAAGGGCCTGTTTCTATACTGTAGTGATTCTATGAAAAAAGGCTGGTAACACTCTGAGTAGAGAAGTCACCAAGCCTGGATGAGATGCATCCCAGATTGCTCATACAGGTAAAGGAGCAAATTGTAGAGCCATTGGCAGAAATTTTCCAGACCTCTCTGAACAAAGAACTCATTCTAAGAGGACTGCAAATGTGATACCATTGTTTTCAAAAGGGGCAAAGGAAAACCCAGAAAGCCACAGACCTATCAGCTTGACTTCACTAGTGGGAAAGGTGATAGACATCATAATACAGGATGAGATAAATATAGACGAGAAAAATAAGGTAATACTAGACAGTCAATGTGGCATTGTCAAAGGCAGGTCATGCCTGACGAATTTAATTAAATTCTTTGACGAGGTGACATGGGCAGTAGATGAGAATGGTGCTGTGGATGTTGTAGATGTCGACTTACAGAAAGCATTTGATACAATGCCACATGATCAGAGATAATGGGAACTGCAGATGCTGGAGAATCCAAGATAACAAAGTGTGAAGCTGGATGAACACAGCAGGCCAAGCAGCATCTCAAGGGTACAAAAGCTGACGTTTCGGGCCTGGACCCTTGCTCTCTGATGGCATGGTTGGGTAGCAAATTAGAAACATTTGGCAATGGATGTGTCTTTGGCAGCATGGGTTAGAATTTGGCTAAAAGATAGGAAGCATGGTATAGTATGGATGGGCATTTCTCAGGCTGGAAACAAGTTGAAAGTGGTGTTTCCCAGGGACCCGTGTTGAGACCCTTACTTTTCCTGACTTATATAAATGATTTGGAGTTGGCTCTTGAAGGCAAAATCTCTAAATTTTTTCATGATACCAAGCCAGGGAGAATAATGAACTTTGAGGATTATGCTGAGTGACTTCAGAGGGACATTAACAAGTTGGCCAAATGGGCAGACACCTGGTGGATGAATTTCAATTCAGGGAAATGTGAGGTAATGCAGTTTGGGAGAAGAAAGATGGAGAGGCCATACATGCTCAATGGTTTTGAGGAGAGTACAGCAGCAGACGGACCTTGGGGTTCACATGCATAACTGATTTATTTATTGTCACATGTACCAAAGGACAATGTAAAGCTTTGTTTCTGAGTAGTACAGGCAGATCATAGTAAGTAAGGGTGTAGTAAGTCAAAGGTTGTAAAAAGCTTAGACAGAGGCACGCATGTTACACTGCACGGGGTGTGCGCTAGGCAAGATCAATGTTAGCAAGATCAGCATTATTTGAGGCTACAGAGTCTGTTCACTAGTTTAATAATGGCCAGAAAGAAACTGTTCCTGAACCTGCTGGTGTGTGTGTTCAAGTTTCTGTATCTTCCACCTGAGAGTAGAGTTTGTGAGAGATCATTATCGGGGTGTGATGAGTCTTTGATGATGTTGGCAGCTTTTTTGCAGCAGCGAACTGTGTAAATGGAGTCCATGGGTGGAATGTTGGCTGCTGTGATACTTTGGGCCGGGTACACAACTTCTGTAGTTTCTTACAGTCCTGGGCAGAGTAGTTGCCGTACCATCTCGTTACGCACCCGGACAGCGTGCTTTCAATAGTGTATCTGTGGAAGTTGGTGAGGGTCCTTATGGACGTGCCAAATTTCCTGAGCCACCTGAGGAAGAAGAGGCATTGTTGTGCCTTCTTGACCATCGCATCCACATGGGAAGTCCAAGAAAGACTGTTGGTTATTGTCACTCTGGGGAACTTGATGCTCTCCACTCTCTCAAACTCAGTTCCATAGAGGAGGCTGTGTTCTCCTCCTTTCTTTCTGAAGTCGATGATCAGTTCTTCTCTGAAGTAAAGTTGAAACAGTTGTTACGGCTTATAGGATTCTTGGGTTTATAAATAGAGGCAGAGGGTGTAAAAGTAAGGATGTGATGTTACACCTCTACAAGTCATTGGTCAGACCAAATTTGAAGTATTGTGTCCAGTTCTGGGCACCTTATTTAAAGAAGGAAGTTAAAGCCTTGGCGAGAGTGCAAATGAGGTTTACGAGAATGCTACCAGGAATGAGGGATTTTAGAGACAAGGAAAATTTAGAGAGGTTGGGCTTATTCTTCTTGGAGCAGAGAAGATTAAGAGGTGGCCTGATTGAGATGTTCAAAATTATGAACACTTTTGACAGATTAAAGAAGGGTATTCTGTTTTCACCAGTTGGTGTATCCATAACCATTGGGTCACAACTTCAAGACTGTCAGTATGGGACCTAGGAGTGAGATCAGGAGAAATTTCTCTACTCATAGAGTTAAGATTTTGAATGTACTGTTTGGGAGTGGTGGAGGCGGATTCCATAGTAGGTTTCAAATGAAAGCTAGATATATATTTGGAAGGGATGAATTTAGAGAAATACGGAGGTCCAGCTGGAGAATGGGACCAGCTGGGCAACTCTTATGGGAACCAGAATTGGCACAATGGGTCAAATGGCCTCCTTCTGTACTGTAAAATTCTATGAGTCGATCATTACAATGTTGTTAAAAACCTATTAAGGCCTGCTTGAACAAGGCTATGTTCTTCACTTGGCTTTGGCATAATAATAGTGGGGAAGTAGTCTAAACAAGTATCTTAACAATGATTTCTGTGTGGATTCTATCCGGGAAGTCTGCACTGGCATAGACCACGGAGGGACAGAACGGTTGGAACTGCAACTGATGCCCAGAGCCAAAGACAACAGCAGCCATAATGATGAAAAGAAAGTGATACAGATGCAAATTTGGTGTAAATATTAGGTTTGAAAAGAGAAAAGTTCTCATTGGAGAGAAGGAGGCTAAGAGGGGATTTAATAGAGACATACAATATGATCAGAGGATTAGATAGGGTGGACAGTGAGAGTCTTTTTCCGAGGATGATGATGTCAGCTTGTACGAGGGGGCATAGCTACAAAGTGAGGGGTGATAGATTTAAGACAGATGTCAGAGGCAGGTTCTTTACTCAGAGAGTGGTAAGGGCGTGGAACGCCCTGACTGCCAATGTAGTTAACTCAGCCACATTAGGGGCATTTAAACAGTCCTGGGATAAGCTTATGGATAATGATGGGATAGTGTAGGGGGAGGGGCTTAGATTAGTTCACAGGTTGGCACAACATCGCGGGCCGAAGGGCCTGTTCTGCACTGTATTGTTCTTTGTTCTATGTCCTAAAAGTGATCCACTGTGCTGGCAGCAAAGGCAATAAGATACAAACATTGTATGGCTGGGGGCACATAAGGCAGAAGTTATACTCCAAAGCTGTGGAACTCAACAATGAGTCTTTGTGGCAGTAAATTGGAAAATGAGGTGTAGTTCCTCCAACTTGCATTAAACTCCAGCTTCATGTGAACACCGTACCAGGGCAAGGATGGAAATATTAGCATGGCTGCAAGGTTTTTTAATATGGTTACCACAGCTTAATGTCTCATGTAAGAGATGGAAAGTATGACTGTGCAGCTGTCTGTCAGAACAGTACCACGAAGAAATGTCAGCTTACATTATGTCCTCAAGGTTCTGGAGTGAGGTTTGAACACCCAACTTCCTAAGTCAGGTTTCAACCACTGAGCCAAGAACAGCACCAACATAGAACAACAATTTAGTCTGGTCCTGTGTATAAATTAGTCTTTTAATTGTAAATTTAATTTGGATGTTTTTAAACCAATCTGAGATGTTGTTATTAGCACTGATTTACTGGTGCACTGAACTCTGCACTTACAACATTTCGGCTTATCACGACAAATTCTGAGAGGTTCTTTCTCCTGGCTGGAGAATTCATACTCCATGGGTCCTAGGCTCCGGATAAAGTGTCAGATGTTTAGGACAAATGGGAGCTATTTCTTCTCTCATAGGGCTGTAAACCTTTGGACTGCTTTTCTCTAAAGGGAGATGCATGTTCAGTCACTAAGTATATTCAAATCCTGCAGATTTTCGACCACAAGGAGTATACAGAGATATGAGAATTGTGAAGAAAACGAGGTTGAGGTCAGAGATTAGGCATAGCTGTATTGAATGGTGCAGCAGGTTTGATGAGCCATATAACCTACTCCTTTTATTTATTTCACATGTTCCCTCAGATCCACTCCACTGGAGTCATAGATTATCTGCTTCTTACTTATTGGTGTTCAAGTTCAGTCACTGGGTTTCCAAGTCATGATCTGCTTTTGTTACTCTACAATTACGTTCAAATTTTATATTCATTCGCTTGAATATGCCACTACAATGCATAATGATGACAGATCATGTAAAGCCCATGAAACCTACAACCATATGTAAAACACACCTGTTGCACTAATGACCATTTCTACAACTTCCTCTTGCTTCATTAATATCGCTTGCTAATTCCGCAGGTTAAGTTTAATTATAGCATGTTTTCAAATGTTGTAGGCTCCTCATTATTTTACACACAAACATGATCTTAGAGGACAGGCAACATTTGTTTTCAATTTACTCATTTCATTCAGATTATTTTGTTTGTATTGTGCCATTGAGGATGGTTTGAACTTTGTTATTTTGTAGATGGGGCTGAGTGGTTAGAGAATGGCAGTCAGCTGTCTTCTGATTTCCATGCTGAGGTGCATGTGGGGAAGCTGGCTTCCAAGTAAGGAACACCTTTCACTTTTTTTCTCCTGATATTGTTTGAAATAAACAAGCAGCCTCGCAAAATGTCACAGAATTGAGGGGCCATCCACAGGAGAATTGGTTTCAGTCACTCAGTGTGTCCATTCCTACGGTTGGCTCTGCAGCTCTCACATCTAACAACACCCACAAATATTAGAATCAAAATGAACATTTCTTTGTTCGATGTGGAACGGAACATTCAATCCAGGATTGCTACTGGAGCTTTACAGGTGTGTTTCATGTATTAAGTATTCAAGCAATATCTAAACGCTTTTATGCTGAGACCAACATCCCAATTAGTTGTTGAGAATGTGGCAGTGATCATGGACTTCTCTGACAGGTGTGCCCCAAGTATGATTCTCTAATGTCAGTTCCAGTGGATGTACTGCCTGTGCAGATTAATGTACTGTTTTTGGTAAAACTGTTCTCTGTCTTGAATTTTGTGACAGTCCTGGACTTCTAGCTCTGATTTATGCAGAGCAGCAAGTTGTCTTCTGAGCTTAGTTCCCATCAACAGTTCTGATGGTTGAAATACTGTAAATCTGTAGTTTAGGAGTTCAGTCTGAAAGTCTTTGTTTCTCTTTACCAGTCTGTCTCCTCTTTCAGCTTCACTGGTGCATTGGGGGATAGCGGAGAGAATGTGTAAGAAACACAAATCTGCAGTTTCTTGCTACGTGTGTGAATTAGTCATTTGCAAATTGTGGACCATTAACGAGGTAACCTGGTCAAGGATGCTGTCTGCTGCAAAGATCTCCTTTGAAGCTCAGATATCCGTACAAATCTTTGATTTTGATCCATATAGTAATCAGGAATAATTTCTTCTCTAGATGCTGATATTCCCTATCACATACGGATAACCGAGGCTATGCTCTGCATTTTATGACACCCATGTGCCCTCGGTATATTTTCTCCCAGGTGTTTGCCAGAGTGTCAGACCAGAATCACCAACCTCTTGTCATATACCATTTCTGTTGCTGCGCCACTAGGGCTCTGCTGTGGGCAGCCTTGTGTGCAATGTTGGCAGATAAGAATGCGTTTCACACCTTGATTTATGCACGGCCAATTTCTTAAGATTCTTTTCAGCTTCTGGCACTTGTGGTGCAGTAAATGGAGAACATAGCTCCAACTGCATTTGTGAGGTTAACTTTCTGATGTGTAGGATGGTCAATGATGGCTTTGGACAATGCATCTGCTGTTCTTTGCAGCTATCCCTGGCTGTATACCTGTGATGCAGCTAATCGAGTCTTTGCAGCTTAAGGAATCGCCTTAGTGAGGCAAATCCGAAAAAAAGGCAAACATTAACAATTACATTTTAAAACAGAAGTATATTCTATTTTTTTTTGATCTTATGGGAAATAATTGCACAGGCATGTACAACGGACATTGTTCATTGTGCATGTTTCCTGTCAGTTGAGAAATCTGATGAATCGTCAGTTATTGTAAAACAAGAGACTGTTCTTTTGTTTGTTTGAGAAAGGTAATGATTGTTGATTGTCAGGCGGTGACAGTGAAGCAAGGTCCTGCAGTCAGCCACAGTCCAGTGCAGGTTCATTTAAACTAGTCATAACTGGGAACATTGTCTTGTAAGGCAGTCTCGTTAACACTGGAATGTGCAGCACGATTATAGGTTGTATAACATTACATAAGTTAGACTGTGCAGAAAGATGCTGATGGTATGTATTTAAATGGCATGTACCATGACCAATCTGGGATTTATTTGTATGCCCTGACATCTGTTCGGGTAGAATTCATATAGGTCAGCTAAGTAAACAACTTTAAATTCCTTTTTACATATTTAGGACATCAAAGTACCAAGCTGTGGAATAGCTTTGTTGCTGCAAATCTTAGGTAGCATTCCTCGGCATAAAAGGACAGCTATTATAAAAATAACCAAATCATTATCAGGATCAAACAAACATCGGAGAAAGACAAGGCTAAAAAGTCAGGTCATGAGAGCAAATTTCAAACATTACCCAGTTCTTGTATGCATTTTGTTTCTGGGGTGCAGTTGGCAGCAGTAATGTGATTGACACAGGTTTCCCCATTTCACACTCTCAAAACTTGAATCATTCAAATAGAGTCATAGAGATGTACAGTACAGAAACGAAACCTTTAGTCTAACTTGTCCATGCGGATCAGATACCCTAGATTAATCTAGTACCATTTGCCAGCATTTGGCCCTTATCCCTCTGTACTCTTCCTATTCATAGACGCATTCAGATGCCTCTTAAATGTTATAATTGTACCAGCCTCCACCACTTCCACTGGTAGCTCATTCGATACATGCACCACCCTCTGCAGTAAAATGTTGCCCCTCATGTCCCTTTTAAATGTTCTCCCACTCACTTAAAACCTGTGCCCTCTAGTTCTGGCCTCTCCTATCCCGGGAAAGAGTTTGTATATGCACCCTGACCATGCCCCTCATGGCTTTATAAACCTCTATAAGGTCACTGTTCAGCCTCTGACACTCCAGGGAAAATAACCCCACCCTATTCAGCCTGGCCCTATAGCTCACACACTCCAAACCCAGCAACATCCTCATAAATATTTTCTGAACCCTTTCAAGTTTCGTAATATCTTTGCTATAGCAGGGAGACCAGAACTGAAATCTGATGTCAAACTTTTAAAGCCATTGGCCACTGGGGAGAATTCACCAAAATGCCAGGAAAAGTGGACAGATACCTATGTCTTTTATGTTTGCTGTAGAGATAGAAGGAACCACAGGTCTCTTGAGGCAATGTCCCTACCTCTGAGTCAAAATGTTTAGGTTCAAGTCCCACCTACAGCATAGTTGTGTTATAACAAATCTGAACAAACTGACCAGAAAAGAACTATAAGGAATCAAAAAGCAAGACAAAGTTATTCAGTTTGCCTTGGTCAAATAATATGCAGAGTCAAATGTAACATGATCCGATCCTAATTAGGAAATATTGTGACAACAAATTCTGTACCCACTGAATATCATTTTTATTTACACAATTCATTGAAGAGCATCTCCCTAATCCAACAATGCTGGATCTATTGTGTCCTATAGAGTAACTTACTTTTTCTATTAGTCTCTATGATCCTCAATGTCAATATCAACCAGGCAGTCATCAGATCCATATGGCACATAACAGTGCTTATCTTCTCCAGAGATTTAAGAATACAGGCAGCACTGTCCTCATTATGTTCCATGACCAACATAAACGCTCTGCTCAAGACAAATCATAGTCCTGAGGAAAGAGGCTAAGAGGGCAATTTCATGTCAGATTGCCAATGGACATAGGAGCCAAATGTCTACCTTTCAAGATTGAAAACTTGAATATACAAACTGGTTACAATGTAAAGGCGCAATGCATTGATGTAATTGTTTCTGAAATGGTTGGGCTTCCTCACCTCTTGATCTCATTTTCACGAGCAAATGTTAGGTGCTTTCCCAAAGGAAAAGCAACTCCACAACTGGAACTCTGCTAGTCAGCTGAAGAATGTCACTGGACTGGAGAACTAAGCTTTGATTTATTCAAGGAATTACCACTTTCATCAGGAGACCAAAGAGATGGGAACAAGGACAAAGACCAAAAAGTGGGTAGAATATTTTTACTGTGGAAACAGCTTTGTTATGTGGTTGTGCTCTCACTCCTGAGTCACAAAATCAGAGATTTAAATCCCATAATGAACATCAGCATGTAATCTGGGTTGACATTTCAGTCTGGCACTGACAGAATGTTGCATTGAAAGGGGCGCTAGCTTGTAAAATGATAAAACAAATTACTATCTGCCATTCCCTGGTGGACAGAATCAAACCCACAGCACTGTTGATGAAAGGTAAGGAATTCTTCTGCTATATTGGTCAAGTGTCATCCTCCAACCAAAACAATCCACATTTGAGGGCCACATTTATCCAGGTGATGAGTGCATTTTTGAAGTAGTTTGCACATGTGTCTGAATGAATGTCAAACTTTTGAAAAGCACTGTATATGTTTTCTTTCTTTGTATATTTTATCCCATGTTAGTTATTAGCAGCCAGTTTATATTTAACCAAAGTTTCATAATGTTACAATTAAACAGTAAATCATGCACATTGGGGATTGTAAACACTGTGAACCTAATAAATTTGCTGTAGATGTATAATTGTACAATTTTGTGCAGATGTTTTATATATGGAGCAGATCTCCTGCCTGTAACAGCCAACAGCAAAACAGAAAAGAGCAGCTCCGCACACTTTATTGTGTAATTAGGCTGTTAGCCACTTTTCACAATTAGTTTCTTTATAAACTACCGTTGATAAATCTGAAAAAGGCTAATGTGGGCATTTTTTTCTGTTTTGAGTTGTTTCTGCGCCTTTGAAATATGAAATAAAAAGGTATTTTCAAACAGAAGGAATCTGGATCAGGTACTATCACCAACTCATTATTGCACTGAACGTTTATAGTGCTTTACTAGACTAATTCACATTATGTATAACTTTTAATGTTGTAAATCATGTAAAGGTGCATCTCTGAGGCATGAAGAACATGGCTGTTGCACTGAAGAAGGACAGACCACAACGATATAAAAATTCATTTTTCCTCATAACGTACATTGTGTTGCAAAGTTAAAGATCTAGAGTTAAAGTTCCATATTACTATCCTGATTTAAATAGAATATACAGAGGATTAAGTAAGATTGGGACTGATTTTGACTTTCATTGTTGAACAGAAAACTGGTTCGGCTCAAACAATTCTGTGGAAAAGCAGCATCTTAGAGGGAGTGCACCAATAATTTTTGCTTAATGGAAGTGGTTAAAAATTACCCTAAACGTTTTACCCCTATATTGTACCTCACCAGCTGTGAAAGTTGGGTTGGGGAGAAGTAAATGCTAAACTTCTTGGTACTGTGTTCATTCTTCACCCATTAAAAAAAAATTACTTCAACAAAACAGAGCAAAATAAATGCATTGCATCTATAAAGCTTAATTAATAGCATATTTCATCCTACAGTAGCAACAGAAAAATGTGGAGTTAAAATTGTGAAGAAATCTGCAGCAAGTCTGTAAAATATTTAATTACTTTTTCATGATGTGGGTGGATTCCCATCCCTAACTGTCCCGGAATTGAGTGGCATGCCTAGCCATCTCAGATGACAATGAGAGTCAGAGGTAACACAGTGTGGAGCTGGATGAACACAGCAGGCCAGGCAGCATCAGAGGAGCAGGAAAGCTGACATTTCGGGTCGGGACCCTTCTTCGTCAGCTTTCATGCTCCTCTGATGCTGCCTGGCCTGCTGTGTTCATCCAGCTCCACACTGTGTTACCTCTGAATCCAGCATCAGCAGTTCTTACTATCTCTGAGAGCCAGCCATGTTGCTGAGGTTCTGCAGTCACATGTAGGCCAGACCAGGTAAGGATGACAAGCTTCCTTCATTGATGAATAAGATAGATTTTTACAACAATTGATGCTTCTTGTCATGATCATTATGACCGAGGGTATCCATCAATTGAAGAATTACTAATCAAACTTAAATTCCAATCACTCTTATGATGGGATGAGAAACCATGAACGTTAGCCTGGGCCTCTGGATATTAGCCATGTGACATTGAGCACTACGCTATCATCTCTCCCTGTATTTGATAACACTGACTTTTAATAATTACATTTTTGTTTAAACTTACCTTTTTCTGATTGATTGCTGACAGACTTCTGTATAACCTCCTACCCTGTTTCCCAGCATTCCAGATGGTAAATGAAGGCCAACGACTCAGAACTCGCTCCTCCAGGAATGTAACACGTTGCTTCCAAATGGTCTCTCTAATGCGACAAAGAAGGAATGAAGCACATCTCTGTCTTTATGTTACGGCCATGATAATCTCCAGAGTCATCAAGAGACATGTTGATTTTATTACTGTATAGTATCAGAAGACTTTAGATAGTATTCACATATAATTACATACAAATACATGGAGCTCCTCTAGATTTGGGTGGGGATTTTATAGAGGTGTCAAGACTTGTAACGTCAACTGGAGCAAGAGAACGAGACCCACGTTACTCCTATCAGAAGGACGCAGTAATTTTAAAAGTCTCTGAATTGGTCACCGGCCAGTCTTCCCTAGAATCAAAGACTCTGGGGACAGAAATCAGAGGCTGGTAGCTGTTTTGATCATCGGTTCCACTGGGAAGGTAATGGCTGTTGCAGGGTAAGAGAGAAACTGGATACCCAACGTAAAGGAGTGATGCGGGCTCGAGGTAAGCTGTGGCCAGAGGAGTCATGTGGGATTGGGGACACTGGTGGGGGAGGGGGACTGGGTGCTGACAGAGGCCAGAAACAAGAGCAGAAGGATGAATCTCAGTGGGCCTCTCTGATTCCTGCTCACCTGATCCCTCATTCTGGCACCTGGGACCTTTGCCGTTCCCCCTTTTATGCCACAAGCAGCCCGCAAAGGTTTGTTGTTCTCCCTGAGAGCTGATACACCTGCCCACCACTGCATTAATACCAGCTGTAATGGGATGAGCTGGTCCTTAATTGCCCACTTCTATGTACATTCAGTGACTGCTGGGCAGGATGTCCAGCCATGGGTCTTGCTGTTCTGGCTGTAATCCCAATGAAGGTGGGAAGGGGGTGAAGTGGGTGATGTGCTGCTTGTGTGTCACCCTCTGAACTGATTAAATGACCTCCCTGCTCCAAACATGCCATGGTTGTACAGTCATAGAGTCATACAGCACAGAACAGTCCATTCGATTGAACTTGTCTGTGCCAATCAGACATCCCGATCTGACTTTGTTCCATGTGCCAGCATTTAGCTCATATCCTTCTAAATCCTTCTTATTCATATACCCATACAGCTGCCTTTTAAATGTGTAATTGTACCCACCTCTTCCATTTCCTCTGCCAACTTGTTCCGTACATGTAACGTCCTTTGCGTGAGGAAGTTACCCCTGAGGTTCCTTTTAAATCTTACCCCTCTCAGCTTAAACCTCTAGTTCTGGAATCCCCTACCCTGGGGAAAAGATCTTGACTATTCAACCTATCCATGCCCCTCATGATTTTAAAAATTCTATATTGTCACCCCTCAGCTTCTGACATTCCAGGGAAAATAGCCCCAGCCTATTCAGCCTCTCCCTGTAGCTCAAACCTTTCAACTCTGGCAACATCTTCATAAATCTTTTCTGCACCGTCAAGTTTAACAACATTTAACCACGACTAGAATTATACTTTGGTACACTTTAGGGAATAATTCTTAAGCTCTGGCATTCATTCGTATTTTAAAAAGAAATCACCAAAATTAATCTACCATGGCCTCTTTTTATTTACTATACTACATAATCCAAAAAACTTTCAAAACGAAGTCGGGAGTATGGAATCAGAGGCAAGTGACATATCTGATGTCTACTCGTAGACCTTACTCAAACAGTTAGATCTTCTTGGTTCCAAACACACAAGGAGAAAAACAGTTTTCTAACATACACATAACTTTCTGAAAATGTTGTTTCTGCTACCCGGCAACAGTCAGGAATGTAGCTACTGACTCGTGAGTTCTCTGCAATATTGTAACGTGGTCCAAAAGCAGACTGATTCTGCAGCAGTGCTCAATGGTTTCTTTGTGCTCGGATCATAAACCAAGAATGGCCCTGATATGCAAATCAGTTCCAAGGGATTGCTACCTGGGACCAGAGCTATGAGAAAGAATCTTGATCTGAACTTCTGAAGATTTTTCTGGCCCTCTTTTTTTTCTTTATATAGAATTCTATTCTTGAACCTGTTGAAATTAATTATTGTGGGCCGGCCTCAGAGTGAAGAAATCTTTCCTCATTTCAGCCCTAAATGGTCTCTACCACACACCCTGAGACTATGTCCCATGGTTTTAGGCTCGCAACCAGGGAAAACATCGTCCCCGCATCTAGTCTGTCTAGTCCTGTTTAAATTTCATACGTATAGATCAGATCCTCCTCATTCTTCTAAACTCTACTAAATACAGGTCCAGTTGAGCCCATCTCTCCTCATACGACAGCCCTGCAATCTAACTAGTGAACCCTAGATAATAAAATGTGAGGCTGGATGAACACAGCAGGCCAAGCAGCATCTCAGGAGCACAAAAGCTGACGTTTCGGGCCTAGACCCTTCATCAGAGAGCTCCTGAGATGCTGCTTGGCCTGCTGTGTTCATCCAGCCTCACATTTTATTATCTTGGAATCTCCAGCATCTGCAGTTCCCATTATCTCTAACTAGTGAACCCTTGCTGTTTCCTCTCAATGGCAAGTATATCAGGTAGAAATGTAATCAAAGTGGAAAAAAAAATTACATGCCAACTTATTATGCATCTCCAGCTATCATTCTGATTGTGGGGATTCTTGCTGTTCTACATATTCTGCTGCGAGATGCTTTTAGCATCAATGTGATTGGGCAAATCTGATTATGGCTCAATGTCTCAGCTGAAGGGTTGCATCTCCAAAAATGTTGTACTGTCTCATGACTGCACTAAGGTGATATTGCTTCTAAATGTATAGTACTATTTGCTGTAATAGCATCATCCAAATCTCATTTCAGCAAATCTGAGTTTTAGGATCAAAAACAGAAGTTGCTGGAAAAGATCAGCAGAGCTGGCAGCGTCTGTGAAGAAAAAAAAAGTCAGAGTTAACGTTTCAGATAAGGTGCCCCTTCCTCGACCTGAAACATTAACTCTGATTCTTTTCTTCACAGATGCTGCTAGACCTGCTGATCTTTTCCAGCAACTTTTGTTTTTGTCTCTGATTTACAGCAGCTGCAGTTCTTTCAGTTCTTACAGAGTTTTAGGACATCTGTCTGCCCATGAAACTGCAAAAAACATCTAACATCCTGCCAAAAGCATTAAACACAGCAATGGAAACAGATGTTGCAACATTAAGTTAAATGTCTAAGCAAAGCTGGGTAAAGAGGAAAGATCCACATTGCTGGATGTCACTAAGGTCGAAGAGAACCAGAAGGTACGTTGGATAACTCAATAGTGTTTCAGAGACTTCTTAAAAGGCTAAAGAGTGTTGGAGGCAAGGGACGTTAACGGAGGTAAAGAGGTCCACAGTTCTAAATTTCACGATTGATAAAAATCGTGTCTATACAATTAACCTTGAATGCATTACAATGAGGATGAAGGCTGCAGGGATAACATAGGTAATGTCCAATATTGAACCATAATATTGACTACAAAACTACCAATATACTCAATCAAACCCACCTCAGAATGATTATAGCACGATTATCAGATCTTACAGTTCAGTTAGCGTGCCAGGTTAACAAGTTCATTTTCATGAGTTTCAGGCACTCTTCTAAACTAGAACATGCAACCTTTCCATTGCTAATTTGTCTATTGCTGTTGCCTATCAATGATAAAGCAATTGACTGCAATCAGAGGTTTCCTGACTGCGGATGTCTTCGGGCGACAGTATTAAGTTTTGCAGGTGAAGTTAACTTGTTCCAGATGTTGAACTGGTCAATTTCTGGTCAGTTTCATAAATTCCCATTTTGATTCTAACCAGACGGACTATGTCTGCCAAATTAACAAAGTTGTATCCAGATGCCTTGTTGCTGTAACATGATGCTTTTCTTTGCACTAATGGATGACCATTTTCTTTCAGGACTAAAACATAAAACAATTTGTCATTTGATAGCTAAATAAAAAGACCTCATTTATTGCCAAGCTATTTTCTATTTGGAAGGACATTGCCCTTTAAAGGGCAATTTAACTCCTCAAATTTTGTCACTAATATTGCAAAGATCACCCAGTGGAAGTACAAATGTTTGGAGGAAAACAGAAACATTGATTTTTATAATATTTCTTATACTAAATGCATTCAGAAATTACATATTAGTCACAAACAACTATGAACTAAAGTGGAAATGTGTGAGACTGGAGTCAAAATGATGTGTGGTAACACAATAAGTGCCTGGAACTTATCCTGAGTACTTTTGCCTTTATTAACACTTATGTTTGTATTGTTGAAATGTTAACTTTTTTAAATGTTGTTTATTTCAGCATTATGAATGATTGACAGGATTTTTTTTCTCAATCAGCACCAATGGAATTTTGGTTCTTTAAGTTTTAACATGGAAATGATTGAGAACACAGGATTGAAGAGATAGGACAGATTTTAACTCCACAAGAAGCTTGACCTAACAACTAGCTTCTTGCATCTGCAATTATTTTGCCCTGCATTTAAATTAAGGTCCTGAATACTGCCTCCTACACTAGCTCATTCTTTTGTGGAGCACTGAAGCTGTGACATTCCTTCCTCCCTCAGAATTCTTGTTGCTGCAGCAATAGTCCTGACCTTGAGATCCAAAGCTTGGCCTTACCTTTTCCTCATTTAAATTTTCCTCACTTCTTGCTCTCTTCAGGTCTGTTGTTTGTTCAGCTTTGACAAAAAAAAGCAACTAAACCACGCTTTATAGGCAGAGCAAGTATATAGAAAAGGAATGGGAGGATTTATAAAGCTAATAGCAGGAATGTCATATTAAAAAGAGAGATCAATTTGTAGCTTATAGAGGGCTTGGTCAAAAATGACAAAGGAATATTTGGCAGATTTTCAAACTAATGGATGACTGCTCTTCCATGCACATGAAGGGAGGTACAAAGGAAATTACTTTACTGCAAAATCTTGCCACCCACGAGCCAGATTCTTCTTCCTTTCATCGTTCATGAAGATATTTGGAAAACTTCAGCAGAAAGCATTCTTTCCTGTTGTCTGTGTATGGAATTATATCTGTCGCATTTCATTCCACGCTCAACATTGAAACAGCTTCATCTACATTTTAATACGATTGTGAAATGCTCCTTGTGCTGTGCATTGAATGTTTTGATGGGTGGCAGACTAACATATCAAGAGAGTTCAAGTGATCTTTAGAATGAAAATCTTCATATTTTCATAAGTGCTTGACTTGGAACGATCTTCGATCTGAACCTCTCAGGGATTGGTGTCAAGAGTTAACAATCCAACTGACAACTTGTCTCAGTTCCAAATTTTTTTGCATGTTTGTCTTCAGATTGGATTTTGCTTCCTTGTAGAATGAACAAGTTTGTATGACTGTTCCAGTCAATTATGACCACCGTCTTCCTACCAAAGGTTACCATTGTCTAGAAATTAAACTGGGCCAGCCATAAATACTGTGGCCACAAGGGTAGGTTACAAATAAGGAATGCTGCAGCAAATAACTCACCTCTGGTGTCCCCAAAGCCTGTCCACCATCTATACATCATGAGGTGTGTGATGGGATTCAATCAAATAATGCTGGAAAACTCAGCATGTGTGGAGAAAAAGTTAATGTTTCAGATCAACGACTCTGTCTGTCCCTCTCTTTCTTCATAGATGCAGCCAGGCCTGCTGAGTATATCCTGAATTTTTGTTTCTAGTTCAGATTTCCATAGTCTATAGTATTTTGCTTTTGTGTCTTGGAATATTCTCCATTTGCCTAGATAAGCATAACTTCAACAGCTTTCAAAACTATCCAGAACAAAGTAGCCTACTTGATTATTATACCAACCTCCACCAACTCACAGTTGCACGAATGTGTACCACCTGTGAGATGCAGTAACTAAGGCTCCTCTGATAGCACCTACCAAATCTCTAACACTTAGAAAGTCAAGGGCAGCAGATACATAGGAACATCAGCATATACACGTTCCTGACTGACCCACACAACATCCTGAAATGGTACTAAATAGCCAAACCTTCAGTATTACTCTGTCGATGTCCTGGAACACCATTCCTAATAGCACTTTGGATATATCTACACCACATGGACTGTAGCTTTTCAAGAGGGTGGCTCACTACCACCCTTTGAAGGGCAATTAGTGATGGGCAATAAATACTGGCCTAGCTAGTGATGTTAAATATCATGAATGTAAAAATAGAAAATTTTAGTAGAGTGCTAGATTTCTAATTCTTTATTTTTTGTTAATGTCTCCACCCGAAATTGGGGTAAAATTGATAGATTTCCATATCTTTAAGGGGTTAAAGAAGGAAACTACCAACAAAGGTCAGAAAGGAAACACTTAATATTTTGGGCAGCATTAAAGGAGCTTTGCGAAATGATGTCTTGTCTACCATGATAGCGAAGATCAGCCAAAGGCCTTCAGCATCAGAGACAAGAAACTGTGATACACTGGAGTTTATTTTCCCCATTTGGCAATGGTCTTGAGAAATGAGTAGAACATGTTAGGTCTAGCTCTGAATATGTTCAGTTGGAGCTGGCAACTCTCCTTTGGCCTTGAAGACCCATTGTGTCACAGTGTGACTTCAAAATTAAATGCTGCATTTAAACTTCAACCACACCTTAAGTGAGGGTGACAGTGGTAATATCACTGGATTAATAGTGCAGAGGATTTGGTTGATGCTCTGGGCACAGGGCTTCAAGCTCCAAACTGAATTTACATTTGACTCATAAATCTGGAATTGAAAAGGTAGGCACTGACATTACATGCTCCTATTGGGTGTTTTTTTGACAGGAGGTCAGGCGTCTAGACCACCAATCTTCCCACTCACTCCAAATTGTACCCTCATTTATCAATGTAAATCTGTCCACATTGTAATGTAGTTGATGCAGACAGCTAGAGGGAATGATTTCATTTTACAGAAACTTTTAAAAAGGGCAGGATGGAAAAGAATATTCTCTTCAGGAGCTTTCCTTGTGCATTATGGGTATTCCCCAAAGATTAAATTCCGTTTTCCTTCCTACCAGCCTGCTCCCGAAACCCGGCTTCCTTGCACACACCTTGCACCCAATACCCTGAGCTCACCTGACTCTGTCTTCCTCGTGGATCTGCTTGCAGGACCAGCAGCATCCATTACTGAGAATGTGGGGCTGCTGGGCAATCAGATTGGACAGCGTCATTAAGGATGAAACTTCCTCCAAATGAGAGGCGGCAGTCCCATACTTATTTTGTTGCCGGGAGAAATTTTTTCAGCATTTGTCGCTTTCTGACTGACCTTTTTGTCTGGTGGGTGAGCGATTCACCCCCGCTCATCACCTGCTCGGTGATCTCTAGTCCTTGCTCTCAGTAATGGTGACCATCATTGAACTATCATCAATTGCTGTTAAAAAAAATCTGATTCACTAGTGTCCTTCAGGGAAGGAAATCTGCTGTCCTTACCTAGTCTGACCTATGTTTACTCCAGATCTATAGCACTGTGATTGTTTAAGTATAATTTCAAATGGCCTAGCAAGCCACTCAGTTCTGGAGAAATTAGGGATTGGCAACAAAATTGGCCCTTCCAGAGGTGTCAACATTACGTGAAAGAATAAAGGAAAAGTATTGCCAGAGTCTGGAAGAAAGAATGTGTTCCCTTCATAGACACACGATAGCACTGCAAGGCCAGTGAATTACTTTTCCATCATATTCCATGCTGTAGTGCCCTCTGTATAACCTAACTTGGTCACTTTCCAGTTACTAGTGGTGTACCGCAAGGGTCGATGTTGGGTCCACTGCTGTTTGTCATTTTTATAAATGACCTGGATGAGGGCGTAGAAGGATGGGTTAGTAAATTTGCAGACGACACTAAGGTCGGTGGAGTTGTGGATAGTGACGAAGGATGCTGTAGGTTGCAGAGAGACATAGATCAGCTGCAGAGCTGGGCTGAGAGGTGGCAAATGGAGTTTAATGCAGACAAGTGTGAGGTGATGCACTTTGGTAGGAGTAACTGGAAGGCAAAGTACAGGGCTTATGGTAAGATTCTTGGTAGTGTAGATGAGCAGAGAGACCTCGGTGTCCATGTACACAGATCCTTGAAAGTTGCCACCCAGGTTGGCAGGGCTGTTAAGAAGGCACACAGTGCTTTAGCTTTTATTAATAGAGGGATCGAGTTCCGGAACCAAGAGGTTATGCTGCAGCTGTACAAAACTCTGGTGCGGCCGCACTTGGAGTATTGCATACAGTTCTGGTCACCGTATTATAAGAAGGATGTGGAAGCTTTGGAAAGGGTGCAGAGGAGATTTACTAGGATGTTGCCTGGTATGGAGGGAAGGTCTTACGAGGAAAGGTTGAGGGACTTGAGGCTGTTTTCGTTAGAGAGAAGAATGTTGAGAGGTGACTTAAGTGAAACATATAAAATAATCAAGAGGGTTAGATAGTGTGGATAGGGAGAGCCTTTTTCCTAGGACGGTGACGGCGAGCACGAGGGGGCATAGCTTTAAATTGAGGGGTGAAAGATATAGGACAGATATCAGAGGTAGTTTCTTTACTCAGAGTAGTAAGGGAATGGAACGCTTTGCCTGCAACGGTAGTAGATTCACCAACTTTAGGTACATTTAAGTCGTCATTGGATAAGTACATGGAATAGTGTAGGTTAGATGGGCTTCAGATTGGTATGACAGGTAGGCACAACATCGAGGGCCGAAGGGCCTGTACTGTGCTGTAATGTTCTATGTTCTATAAAGAGTCACTTTCCAATTGAGCATCTGCTAGAAACCAAAATGCTACAAGTGATCAATAACTTTAACATCCTCCTGTTTCTGAGCTAACTGTATTAAAGTCTTCAAGTGAACACTGAAGGCATTCATTGAATCCCTACAGTGTGAAAGCAGACCATTCAGCCCATTGAGTCCACACCAACTATCGAAAAAGCATTCTACCACACCCTATTCCTTTAATCCTGCAATTCTCATGGTCAATCCACCTAGCCTGCACATCACTGGACACTGTGGGTAATTTAACACAGCCAATCTACCTAACCTGCACATTTTTGGGCTGTGGGAGGAAAGCAGAGCAGCCAGAGGAAACCTACGCAGATGCAGGGAGAATGTGCAAACTCCACACAGATAGTCCCCCAAGGCTGGAATCGAACTGGGATCCTCGGCACCGTCAGGCAGCAATGCTATCCATTCATTACAAGTATTTTCTGACTGACCTGTTTGGAGCAGGTGGGACTTGAACTTGAGTCACAAGGCTACCCCCTGAAGACGCTCCATGAAAATTATGTTGACGGATCTTCAGCTGGATGCTTTAAGACAAAACTGGAACGACAAGTTTTACTGACCAATTAACTGTTGTGACCTTTATGGTTAAATTAATCTTCCCTGCACTGTTTTAATCATACAAAATGGAGTCTTGCCAATAATTTTACAAGGTTCTCTCTCCAATCTCAGTGTAAGTGGATTAGTCAAATGTGCTTCAAGTCCTTAAAATTTCAGGAAAACAGGCTAATAAATCTCCAGTGAGAGTGATGACTTTTTTTGGAAAGAGGATGCAACAATTTATATGAGTAGTGAATCTCCAGATTATCCATCCGCCCCGTAACCAGGTTTACACGAGCTGTTCACTTATCCCAGAAACTCAGAATTGACTGAGTGATACTAGTGATGACTAACAATGCTGTGACACTCAGCCAAATCTCTATTAAGCCAACAAAATTAAAGTGGCAGCCAATTACTTAACATGACATTTAATTAAATTAAGTCATTATTTGGTAACTTTTAATTTAATTTCCATGAGTAAGTTTGAAACTCAACTGGTTCTAATTCCTTTAGTTTCTTGGGTACAGCTGTTTATGAGTTGCTGTGTTTATTTGACTTCAGAGCTATCGGTCAATTGTATGTACATACCGTGACTACTGAGTCAACAATTAAGGTGGCTGCAACCAGGACTACAGCTCATGGTTCTGTTCAGCCTTGCAATCCTAGTCACACGCACACAGTTAATAGACAGCTCCAAAGGTGACGAGACCTCTCTTTGCCCAATTTGAGTAAGAACAGAAGTGGGATCGGATCTTGCTTCACTGAGATTCTTGTCAGCAATGATTTGGGGAAGGCTGCAATTTTATGAGTTTGTAAGTGTTTGAATGACAATCAACACTAACAAACGTGAACAGAATCCAATAACAAATATATCCCAGTTGTACTGACCAGAAGTTGATGTAGTATGTAACTTAGTGACAGTCTGAAGCCCATGTTGTAACAAGGTGTAAAAGAAATCTCAAATATTATAATCCTTAATCAGACTACTGTAATAGATACATTTTTAAACCAGATGACTTGGGCTGATGAAAACGCATCTCTTACTTGTCCTATATAGTTGCAAGACAACAACAAATCGTTTACATTTTTTTTACATTATTTTTGTACAAGAAGTATTTCCCTCAAAGAAACAGACTGACAGTGTTTTGCGGAATGCTAAATAGATTCCTGGGAATATTTAAATAGGCAACTTTGACTAATAGTCACTTTAGTTTTGCAAACAGTAACTGTTTTAGGTTTTGTACAATGTCGCAGATCATCATTTTTGGCAAGAGCTTGAATTTCGAAAAATAGGAAGCAGCGAGACAACTGGAAACTGTGAACTTTTAAACCAAATAAGGTTTAAATGGTGCAAAGCAGCTGTGATGCAGCACAGTTGATAAATAACTTTGAAATGTCATTCCATTGGCTCTGCGTTAATCGCTTCAATGCTGCAATCCAATGTTTGTTTACTTTTGTATAAAATTCCTTCAGGATGACAGGAGGCCTTTTGTGTGAAGGATTATGTTGCAGTCTACTTCCTTGTGCTCTTGTCAATGAACCCACCCTGTCCTAGCATTCTGATGCAGTGCAGCATTACAACCCAATTCTAACTGAACTTGTTTCCATGAAAACATTTTTTAAAAAAACACGCAGTGTGTAAGTTTCCAGAGGAATCTTTATTCTGCAATTATAACATTTGACAAATATATTTTGGGAATGAAAAGGAAGGATGGAAGTGCTTGGAAATGAAGCACATTTCATTTTAGGCAACAATCAAACAATCCTGGATCAGGTAGGTAGAGCTAAATCCTATCCGGCTTGCATATGGGTCTGAAACAATTAATATTGAGGCATTTCACAAGCAACTTTCACTAAGATGATCTCAGATGATCTTGTGGGCAGAACAGATTACATCTGATTCCTTTTCAAAGTCTTTGTAACAGTGTCTATTATGCCGACGCAGCATGTAACTAGTTGCCACCCATTAACTGCACGAGACCCTTCTAGTTGGGCCAGGAAGTGGTTTTCCTCTGCGCAACAGTAGGGCCTGTAGTTTTCCACACTTATCGGGAATGGTAGCAACAACTTCCATCATAAGCAGCAGCTCTCATGGATTTGTGCGCTGGTATGCTCATCCTACAGAACCCAAAGTCATCTTTTAAGATTCAACGTGACACGAGACCTCTGCACAAATGTGTTCAGTAAAGCTTTCTTAAACTCAGTAGTGATTTATCTCAAGAGAGTACCATCTTCGATAATGCTGTGCACTGGGTTTATGAACACAAGCTCTAATTTAACAGACATTGTGTTATGCGGTACATGTCATCTCAGATCTGACAAAATTTATTACGCTTTGTAACCTGTTATCAGTATCAGGATAATAAAAATAAAGAACTGAAGATGCTGGAAATCTGAAACAAAAAGAGTGCTGGTGAAACATAGCAGACCTGGCAACATCTGTAGTGAGAGAAACAGAGTTAATATTTCGAGTCTAGCAACCCTACACTAGAACTGAAAGTAACTGTAAAAGGGTGGTATTAATGCTGATGACAGGCTCGGGAAGTAAACAAAGTAGATGGTCCCCAGAGAGAGAAAGAAAGAGGGAGAGAAACAGTCATAGGTAAAGAAAGAGAGCATCAGAATCTTTGAATAAGCTT